>NC_056732.1:522709630-522939630 GCF_019279795.1 Protopterus annectens
CGTCTTTTTACTTTCAGTATGCCGTCAATCTGTGTTACAGTTGATGACATTTGAATAGGGAGCCTATATATTATATCTCACTTCACATTATTGCTTTGCATTCATCCCAAAACATCATTATTACTCTAAATTCCTCCCCAAACACTAACATAAGCAACATCTATTGCTTTAGTCATTTATCCCCTAGATGTGAGCACCACTGCATTTCACTCAAAAAGTAAAATGGTTACCAATCACAGATCTACCTTGCTTCTTTATGCATTCACATTTAACCTGTGCTATGAAAAATACTGTCCTGCCCCAAAAACAAACTAATTATAAAAACTTCCCTATACAGCTTCTGTACACTTTTCAAAGATCTCCATTTATCCTTGATATCGGTGAAAGAAGTTTTGGTAAGATTTTGCTAGCCATCTGGAGCCATCTCCTACAGAACAGTAGAACAATAAAAGAATACACTCATTTCAGATAAAAAGTTATTGCATATCTAAAAATGAGCTTCTGCTGCACTTCATGGATAAAGGATAGATTCTGTTGGTTCAGCACAAAGCTATCATACCATACCTTACTGCAAAAAACATAAAAAAAAAAGCACACCCCAGGGTGGCCTAATGGTTAAGGTGTTTGCCTTACAAACACAAGGTGCAGGGTTTGAGTCTCACAAGGGATAATTGGCTAGGCTTAAAATGGCACGCAAGGGCAGTTAGCTTAGTATGAACCTATGAACCTATAAATGACCAGATTTGTACCTGTATATCTATATCTACAAGAAGCATACAGGCACTTACATCATCTGGGTCAAGACTGTCGATCACCAAGCATGCTTTGGCCTGCTTCTCTTCTTGGGACTGGTGCGACTATTTTACTTCTGGTGAGAGAAGAAGCAAAGGAGCATTGTATCCCAGTAAATTGAAGCTGTGATGAGACCAACACTAGTAGTCGTCAGGCAGTAGCCATTCATGAGACGCCCCTCTTTTCATCATTCTTGACAAGCTAATTCTTTCTTTTCTGTAAGTACTGCTTGATTTACTTCCAACTTCAGAATATCTGCCCAAATACTTTATCCATAAATCATCAAGCTCTACTTATTAGATTCCCCTCAAGTGTTTGGCAGTGCTCTGTATAGCCACAGATGCTTTGAGTTGACAGCATTGAAATTTCACCAATACTTAGTTACACACAGGACAACTAGTTTGCAGTGACAAGCACTGTATCTAGAGTTACAAACTGGATACTCCTGACATTATATTCTCACTGCAACTGTCTGAGCAATTAAAAATGGTCTGTTGCCATGGATATGAACTTTCTCACTATTTCCGTTACTAGATAGATATGGGCATCCTAAGGCAATGTAGAAATTGCCATGTTTACTGACAACCAGTTAATTGTCAAACAAACTGATATGGTAAGATATGTATTTACACAATGTCACTGGAGGCAAAGCTCTCACATAAAAGCACTCTTAATGTCAACAAGGTTGTCAGTAGTACAGTCGCTGCACCCATCCCACACAATTCAAAGCAAACACATAGACCCACATATGCTGAGGCACTTAAAAGTTACTTGCCTAAACCCCAAAGACCTCTTAGGCAAAGTACACATAACAAACAGCCTCAGCAACCCTGAATGCACTGTTTCAAAACAACACCCACTTCAATAGATGCGGCCACATTTCATGGAGCTTCTACTTCTAAGCCCATAATCCAACATTCTATTCATTGGAGAGTCCATTGTGAGACACACTGATGTCCTTCTCACAAGGCTGAGTAAGGAGAAAGTCACAGTCAGTTGCTTATCAGGGGCTAGGATCCACCACATTATGCACCCACTCTGGTCATTGGACCACAAGCACCAGTATGACTCATAGTCCATGTGGATGTAAATGACCTGAGATGAACCTTCCTAGACTATATGAAGAGAGACATCATGGAGCTCTCAGAATTTGTCTCAAGCATTGAGCAGCATTTTACCTTCTCCAAGGATGATGCCACAATATGAACAAAAAAATGACAGACTTTAATAATTGGCGTAGTTTCTGGTGTCATTCTAAGGGGGTACAATATTTGTCAGCATGGAAGGAGATGGTCAACCAACCATGCTGCTTTTCCAGGGATAGTCTGCAACTCTCCCATCTTGCCTTTTGAATATTAGCTAAAACACTGTCCCTCCCCACAGTGTCTTTTTTAGGCAGTGACAAACAAAAGTACTTCTGACACAGCAAATCAAAACCAAGAAAATCAAAAGGTGTTACTGCTCAGTACTAGGAGTCTAAACAAAAAACTTCACTCCCTAGAAGTTCTTTTCACACTAGAGAATGCTGATGTCTGTACGGTCACTGAGACTTGGTTTAAAGCTACACAGAGCACACTGACAGTGCAAGGTTATAATATTTTCCACACATTTAGACCAGCTACTACACAGACAGGAGGGGGAGGTGTCTCAGTTAACATAAAAAATAAATATACCTCAAGGCTGGTCAAACAGGGCAATGCACTTGAGCTTCATCATGTTCAGATCACCATAGGCAAAATCCAGTACGACTTCCTTGTAGGCTATAGGTCTCCCTCTGTGACCCAGGAAACTAATACCATGTATTTTAACTTACTGGAAACACTCACCATCCAACTCAATACCATATTCATGGGCAACTTTAATTACCCCACTATTAACTGGGAATCATATTTGACACCAAACGTACAGGCACAGAGATTCCTAGATTTTCTAAACACAAACTCCCTGGACCAGATTGTCAGTACACCAACAAGAGGTGCAGCCATACTGGATCTGCTCCTCACTAATATAGGAGAGTGTTCTGCACCCCCTAGTGTAATGTCTTCTCTGGTAAGGTCAGACCACAAAATGGTCTCCTTTGAAGAAAAATAAAACCTGGAACCCAGCTAACCCTGGAATATTCAGGAACTACTCTAAGGCTAACTTCCTACTATTAAGTGATAACCTGGCAAAATTTCAAGCTCCCATAAACCCTGACAATACTGCTGTCTACCAAGAACTGTTCACATAAACCCTATACAAGCATGTTAATAGCTGCATAGAGGCTTTTGTACCCACCAGGAAGAATTGCAGAAGTAACTCAAAAAACAAGCCACCCAGGTGGAATCATAACATCAATAGGCTGTATAACAGAAGGAAGAAAATCATGGCAAAAAATTAGGAGGTGCAGCACCTGGCAGAATAAAAACACTCTTATCAAACTAAACAAATAACTCAGAGGACAAGCAAAGTCTACAAAAGCCAGATTTGATGTAAATTTGGCCTGTCAGGCCAAGGACAAACACGAGACATTCTTTAGCTGTGTCCACAACTTCAAAAGCAATACACAACTCTCTGCAGAGCTCATTGTAAATGGAGCCACCTACACTGAGCCACAAGATAAAGCAAAATTTTTGGCCGACAAATTCACCTCCAACTTTTACCCCTCTCTCCCCATCAAACTTCCCTCAGGGAATACTATCAAATATAACTCTCCCTGCTATCACTAGGGAACATGTCCTTAATGTCTAAGGCCAAGAACACTGCATCAATGGGCTCAGAAAGTATCCTAGGATGCTTTCTAAATAGCATGAAACGTGATCCATCAGGCCCTCTGGAACTGTTATTTAACTGTAGTCTCCAAACAGGCTTTGTGCCTCTTGAATGGAGAACAGCAACAGTCATCCCTCTCCACAATGGTGGACCAGCTACAGACCCTGTAAACTACAAACCCATTAGTCTCATTAGTCTCATGTGCAAAGACATGGAAATAATTATCATAGAAATGATCACTAATGACATAGGATCCCTCCAGACACTGAACCTAAGCCAATGTGGTTTCATCAAGAACAGGGCATGCCTTCTCAACGGGTTCATATTAGATAATCGAAGTTTCAGAACTTTGAACACCATATGGTCGAACCAATATGATTGAAGTACTGAATATTCGAATATCTAATAAAAAAGAAAAAAAAAAAAGAAAAGAAAAACAAAAGTAACTGCTTTAAGCAGGGGGTCAGGCCCCCCTGCACCCCCCACCAACTCCGAGATTGCATTTCAATGGAGTATGGTGCGGAAATGGAAGATTTCCTTTTGCTACGCTGTAGCGTGATCTCAGAGTTGGTATATTTAAGTAGTGGGAGGGGTGGGGGTGCAGGGGGCTTGCCCCCCTGCCTAAACCAGTTACTTTTGTTTTTTTTTTGTTTTGTTTTTTTGTTTTGTTTTTTATTAGATATTCAAAGTTTCAGTACTTCGATCATATGGGTTCGACCATATGGTGTTCAAAGTTCTGAAACTTCGATTATCTGATATAGACCCCTTCTCAACCTGGTGGACTTCTATGAGAAGGTCACCAAAGTAATGATGAGGGAAAAATGGTTCACACTGTCTACCTTGACCTGGCCAAGGCATTTGACACAATCTCCCACTTAGGCATTGTTGACAAACTTAAGAGGTTAGGTACAAACCCTTATGTCACCCAGAGGATAGCCAGCTACCTCAAAGACAGGACCCAGAAAGTTAGAATTGGAGAGTCCATCTCTACAAAGAGGCCAGTCACAAGTGGAGTCCCTCAGGAATTAGTCCTTGGACCGCTCCTTTTTGGCATTTACTTCTCTGAAGTCAAGGTCAATGTCAATGGTCTCTGGCTGACTAAATTTGCAGATGATTGCAAATTAGGAGCTGTCATTGAATCCCACACTGACACAAATGTTCTCCAGGAAGGGCTGACAAAGAACTGGTGCCAGTGCCATGGACTTAAACTAAATGCCATGAAATGCATAACAGTATCCTTCAGGAAAGTATTCAAGCCTTGGTAACTATCAATTTGACAACACACCCCTAAGAGTTGACACAGTAGTCAGGGATTGGGGACACACATAGACAGTAATCTAGCTTTTGACCATCATGAGTTTACAGTAGGGTGGAAATCATTCTATTTGTGCAACTTATAAACAGAGGTATGGAATCTGGGTCCAACAAAGTCATTGTTCCACTGTATTCAGCATTTATCAGATGTGCCATTGAGTACAGTGTCCCCTTTGGTATGTACCTAACCAGACATATCCAGCAATTGGAATGTCCACACAGGTTCCTCACTAAAAGATACAGGGAATAAGTAAGTAACATGCCCTATGCAGACCGTCTCAGTGCTTTATCCCTGTATTCTGTGTCCTACAGACAGTTGAGGGGAGATTTATGCCTGGCATACAAGGCATTGTCAGACCCCAGTTTGATGGACCTCCTGCATATCCACAAAACAACTTCAGAATTACCCATTCTAAAGTCTTAAACCTTGCCTGTGATATAAATATGACTTGCTAGAGAGACAGGTATATATCGTAGAGGCTACCCCTTCTCTGGAACAGGCTCCCCATCCATGTGAAGCAGAGTTCCTCCCTAATACAATTCAAGTGTAACTTGGACAAGTGGATGGGGAACAGGAAATTCATCCCTGGTTTGGCAGCTATGTTTCTAATGGATGCAGGCAGCCTGTAAATGGTTCATCTCCCAGGCCCCTGCTTGTAAATGTTTCACCTTCCAAAGTTCCTGCTTACACTTATCAAGGGTACCAGAACTTGTCAGAGATTTGGAATGCATGGCTAGGCTTAAAAAGGCCCTTGTGGTCGTTAGCCTAGTAAACACCTATGAACCTATAGCTCTATCTCTATCTATATCAATATCTATCTATCTATATAAAGGGTCCAAGGGACAGTCCACCTACATGGTTAACAAACAAGCCAACAAAATATAAAACATTTTGCAGCAATATTGAACTGCTCAGCAACAAAGGGTCTGGATGTAATGTCCATGAAAAGTGTGACACCCAACCACTGGACCAGTAATCAAGGAGCCTCAATCCTCACCATTGGCAACAGTGGAGGACATACACTGAGAGGATGACAAGGTATCCACACAGTATTTCTAGATGCAACTCTCTGCATCAAGTGCAATTTCCCTTAAGAGCACACAGAGACCACAGTCAATCCAGGGTTGGTTTCTCCCTCTTTCTCCAGATACCCAATAAGATTTCTCACTGGCACAGTTATAGAGTTGAGATCTCAGCTGAGTGGCCAAGTCAAGACCTCCAACACTCTCTTTGTCCAACCAGTGCTTCGTGCCCCTGCCCAGGTAGCTCACACACCCACACACATACACACACACACACACACACACACACACACACACACACACACACACACACACAAACAGACACACACACACACACACCTGGGAAAGGCTGGCACAGGTTTACTAACTATGTCTCCTTTTGCCCAGACTATAAAGTAGTTATTACTGCCTCCATCCAACTCCTTATCAGCTACTTTAAGGCCCTTAACAAAGGGTGTCCAATCTTACTGTGTAATGTTACTATTAATACAAATGGTAGTTTGACCAAGAGCAAGGCTATTAGGAGTGGCCTACACAGTGTCACCAAATAAATATGCAAGTACTTTCAAAACTTAAATGTCTCTACAAAGATCAGCCACAATAAAAGGTTTAAATATATTTAATAACAAATAATAAAAGAACAAGACAATACTAAATATAGACTGCGGTGGTGGTGCTGCGGTAGCGTTGTCGCCTCACAGTAAGACATTGTCCTGTTCGATTCTCAGCTAAAGCGTCTTCTGTGCGGAGACATGCATGAATGGGCGTACCTTCATTGAAGGTTGTGCGTCAGGGCTGGCAACTCAGCATGTAAAAATCTACTGCCAATCATTACCAGACCAGAGTTCTGCTGTGGCGACCCCTAACCGGGAAAAGCCGAAAGACACAACAACAACAACAACAACAACAAGTGACATCAGAGTTAAAAAATCACAAATATTTAAAACAACATTGCAGGACAGTCTCAAATAAATAAAGAAAACTATCTAAACTAAGGTTTACTATGTTCCGACTGTATCTAAGAGAATTACTATACTTTAGTTTACTTATTTAAGAGCAAGGCAGATGTGATTATAGATCTTCTAGTTGGTGTCAGGTCCAAAACATAATACAGAATGCTGTGTTTCACCAAGAGATTCCTCAAATTAATATCTCAAATATTACTGCTGGGATAGCTTGCAGAATGACATCATTTCTTGTCATCTGACTCTATCCCAGATGAAACCCCAAGTGCTGGAAGCCAGCAGTATTTAGCATCTACCTGTGAAAATACATAGACCTCAGATCTTTGGCAGATGTTGGAAGTCATAAAACAAGTACATCCCTCCACATTTCAAGCCTAGTAATTATTTCACCTTAAAGTCAGTACAGAAAACTTCCTAGTATAGACATTGTGTCTCTTGCTGCCATAAAGTAATTTAATTTCATCTGTTTTTCTGAAGTTAACCTCCTGTATTCTAGTTTCCATTATTAAAATATATACATTTAAACAGTTACAATAGTGCATGTACATTTCTGTTCTGTTCCAGTAGGGCATGCTGTGGTTATAATTTAAGCACATGCACTTTATAAAATATATTTTCAACACACACATCTGTACAAACCTAGTTTGATATGCATGTGATATACAGTTACAATACATTTGAAACACAAGCATCCTACACAAATCATGTTGATATTCACAAATGACACACAATCATTTACAAAGTTCCAGATAGCTGTGCTGGCAGTATCTCCCTTTGTCACAAAAAGATTCTAAGGAAAGCATTAATGAAATGAGCCCCTATAGTAAGACCATATAACACTAGATAGCTTTCTTTTTGCTTATCATAATCTCATATAAACAATTACTTATACTACAACAGTAATGATATTCTTGGGTAGAAACTTGCATCCCAGATAGAACTTGATGAACTCAGATGTGCAGACATGATGTTGGCATAAAAATGGAAGATAATAATATTTTATCCAAGGTCTGAAAGTGTACAGGACTGACAAAATGAGAAAAGGACCAAATTATTTTAAGTACTGGGCTCCAAGGATACACTGTTCACACTGCATATGGTGACTGAAGAAGACCTTAAACTTATTAAGAAGTATTCAACTTGTGGATGGTTTCTATCCATTTAGTATACAACTTAGTGTGGATGAACCACCTGATAAATGAGATGATACCATGAAAATAACAACTGCACCCCCGACTTTGTCAGTGGCCAACTCCCATCTTTAAGACTGATATATTTTCAGATCTGTAAAAGAGAAGGATTGGCAACCAAATATTTTTCAGAAGGAAATGACCATCACAAGAGGGATGACAAAATATACTTTTAACCAGAATAGTATGAATGATTGAATACGCTCAGTACCACTGATCAATCAGAAGGCTGATGACATAGTATTCCCAACAGAAGAGGCTGCTGGAGGGCCTAATCAGGTCACTCTTCAGAGTCAAAGGGGTCACAGAGGCACTATCTTTAACATTTGAAGAGGTTCTGAACTCGGGCTAATCAGTTATGAAAGTTAGTAAAATAACTCCTCTGATAGTTAGAGTAGAAGATTAAGGCTATGAGCTGTCGTCCAGGGTTTGATTCCCATGGCCTTGATTTGCTTGCTGTGTGACTTTGAGCAATTCATTTAACAAGACAGTGGCCTGGAGCAATTGGAAAACTGGGTCAGGATATGCAGTGGTTTCCTGGATCATATATGACTAGTAACTACATATGAACATAGATATTGCTTCTGTCAGTAAACAAAGCACTGCTGAATAATATGGAAATGCAGTACAATGCATTTTGAGAAGCCAAAGCAGTATTTGCACTTAAAACTTGATAGCACCAGGTTTTGAAAGATGATTAGTCTCACACATTTTTTTTATCTATTTGTTGAATGGGTAAGCCCTTTGAACATTATTGCCCCTTTTCAGGGGTGACCCAGCAACACTGTCTCACATGATTTGTTCAGAATTGCACAGCAGGCTAATGAAGGCAGAATTAATCAAACCTTGTCCTCAAGGAGCAGTTCAGTAACAACTCAAAGCTTTAGTCCTCTGCTTTAACTGCCACACTGTGACACTAAACCCAATTAAATTATGTTTGTATTTGAGAAACGTTTAAGGTCACTGTTTTCTATGTTAAAATGTAAAACAGAAATGAATGTAGTATATGCAGTAGCAACACATGCAAATATGTACGTGTACCTCAGCTGTATATAGTAGTTGATTTGCAAGCTATTGTAAGCCAGACACACTATATCACAACTCTAGTCTTCATGTATTTATAATGTTTTATTACTCAACACATGCTGGAGCAAATATACAAAAGATCCATAAAGACTCAGCTTTTTCATAGTTTACCCTTCTCATAACTGGAGACAGTAAATACTGTTTTGACATATTGTTTTGTCAGTGTTAATATTTCATATTGTTTTATTATTTATTGCTTCATTTCATATTGTAAGGTGCTGAATGGATAAGTACATAAATATTAATTCATTTAAGGCTCCAGGATGAAATTCCCAGCTTGTAGTGCCCAGTGGTGGTTATGAGTGCCATAGCTCTCATCTTGTTATAGATGTTCTTAATTCATTTCATTTATCTGATTAATTTATATTTGGATGGCCAGCTTGTCTATTTGACAGTAATCCATTTTCAGCAAAGGTCTTAGAAAAAGCCTGGAAAATGCAACATAGAAAAACCTATATAAGCAGCATGTGATAAAGACAAGGCATGTGTAACCTGTAGATAAAGTGCCAGATCATAACCAGGTTTTTATGTGTTCAAAACACAGATGCCAAGACAGTCACTTCAACAGTGAAGCTCAAGGCGTGAATCCTGGCATCCATGTCAAGAACACATAATAGAGGGTTATGAGCAGGGATTTGATCATAATACTTTGTAGTGCTTCATATCATGTTCCTTGTACTACCAGTTACAGAAAAAAAAGTGCAGAAGTCTGATGTATTTCACTGGCTTTTAAAGCAAGTAAAACATTTTAGTGCTGTCAGGCAACAGGCAGAAATAAAGCATCCCTCTGTGGGAACTAATGGCTTAATAAGCTGTTAGACATTGTTCTGCTATATTTTTTGTTGATAAACGTAGCAGGCTGAAGTTATAACAGCTATTAAAAGCTGTGTTATCTTCTGCTACTGTTGCTTGCCAGCTGTCAGCCCCTAGCATGAGTCCCAATCTTAATAGTACTTAGATGTCCTTAACAAACTTTTATGCACCACAAATGCTGTTAAGATCAAGTCTCGCCCTAGGGAAGCACTTAACAAGTTTATGTTTTTCCTAGTTTGGGAGCGTAATCATGACGCTGGATGCACTACACAAAAATATACATACTGGCCAGCAGAATAATTAAAGAAATATAGTCTCCATTTATCATAAAATCACCTTGAGCTCTTAACACTTAGAGACTATATTAAATTCAACATAACAATATTTGGTATATTAGAAGACTAGTGTGAATGAGGAACAATGAACTAATGAGATGTAATCTTTGGACAGAAGAAAAGACCCACAAAACAAAGAAGTAATGAATGAGGCCTAGACAGTAACCTAATTTATTACTTCTAGTTTTGTGGGTCTGATTGTAATGGGTGGGGTGGAAGGGGAGAAGACAGGAAATAGGAAGAAGAAGAGGGTCTATATCAGATCATCGAAACGGCTCATTATCGAATGCCGTAACGTCAAACTGCAAAACCTGAACCCTAACAATAACGAAACCTCAAAACAGCGAATTTTTTCCCAGGGAAAAAAATTTGCTGTTCCGAGAAACACACACACACCACAAGTACACTAAAAATCAGCAATCCACACACATACATTTAAAAGTTACATCTAACCCTACACTACACTGCACATACACTACTATCTATCCACTTACCTTAACCCAGACCCTAACCCTAAGGTCTGTCACTATCGCACACTCACCTCACCCGCGCCCTAACCTTAACTCACTTAACCCGCCCCTAACACCAAATTCTCACTATCGCACACTCACCTCACCCGCGCCCTAGCCCTAACTCACTTAACCCACCCTTAACCCCAAATTCTGTCACAATCTCACACTTAACTGACCCACGCTCTAACCCTAACTCACCCAACCCGCACCCTAACCTGAACGTCCGCACAATTACACACTTACCTTAACCCAACCCATAACTTTCCACCGCATCGCTGAAAACAGCGAAGCCACAAAAACAGCCAACCGAATTCTTTCCCTAGGAAAGAATTCGGTTTTGTGAAGCTTCACTGTTTTCAGCATTCGCGATATTGGGTTTGATATTAGATCATTCGAAATTCTGCAACTTCGATGATATAATATAGACCCAGAAGAAATCGGGGAGAGAAAAGAGAAAGAAAGACAAGGAATGAGAAACATGACTTGTTAAAAAAACCTTAATTATAGAGGCAGGGTGACGTCCTCAGATAAAATTACTTTTTGCACTCATTTTAAATTGCATTACACTTCAAAGTTCCTGTAGTGTGTAGGCTAAATAAACCATAACTAAGAGTTGTTAATCCTAACTAAGAATAAGATAAAAGTAATAGATGACCAAAGCCATACACAACTGAAAGAAGTGACACATGGAGGCATTATCATTGTGTAGATAAGTGAAAACTATGATGAAGTGATCGTTAGTTTCTTACAAATTCAGGTAGACCAGTAATTTTTACTAAAAAGTAGTTCATACATTAGTACTAGTAAAGTAGTGAACATTTGGAGAACATTGTGCTGCTCATGGCAGACAAAATCTTAAAAGGGTACTGATCCATATTCTTCCATTTTTATAGGTAAAATATAAACAGATATCTGGAGCACTATTTTTTTCATCACTGATTGTATACTTTTCAAAAAGTCCTTGTTGCTTTAGACCACATTTATGTAGTTATACTGCCCTCTGGTGGAAAATGTTAAAAATGCAGTCCCATGTGCGATTAACTTGATAATCTAAACTGATGATTCTCAACTGATGAGAGTAGCCTACTGCTCAAGCCTGAGCCTATTTCAGGGGAAATCCAAGCAAGTCTACAAATGTTACATACGTACAAAGTTAAAATATTCTGAATGAATTTTACACTGGAATCACACATACTGCAATGGATTTGGATAAAAGGATGGGGAACCATAAATTCACTCCTGGAGTACAGCCCAGACTGCCCATGACAGAAGCAGTCTGTAAAATGACTCAGGGCTCCAACATCGAAAGACCCACTACCCTGATTCTACCCCATCCAACATCCGGGGAATTAAGATAAAATATTGTCATATCCTGAGTATTACTGGCTAGGTTTGTAAAGGCTCTTGTGCCATTAGCCTAGTAATCACCTATGAACATGTGGATAATAGTCAATGAATACATGTTATGTGACTTCAAATCAACAGTACGATAATAATTTTCTGTGTATGTGTATGTACGTGCGTGTGTGTGTGTGTGTGTGTGTGTGTGTGTGTGTGTGTGTGTGTGTGTGTGTGTGTGTGTGTGAGAGTTTGAAAGAGATGTCATTTTGTTTATGTACAGTGCAATATATGCCTTTTTGTATGGAGAAGGTTAAAGTACAGTTTTGATACCTAAGAGAAGACCACAGGCTTATCTGTGGTTTGAGGGAAGTTCAATGTGAAAGAGTAGGAGAACCTCAAATGATCTATTCCAGGACAGTGTGCCGTAACCTATATTACCTGTTCTCAGCATAAAATAAAAACTTCTTAGACATTAAGCATATTTATTTGTGGTTAATATCTACACTACCCTGAACACTAATTACTTTTCAGAGTTACAGGAATGAGAAAGAACTAATTACTAAGATTTACAGCGAGTGTATGTGATGCTTTTTAATGAGTATTTTTGAGGTGGGTTCTGTTTAAGTCTTTCCTCTCCTTTATAAATACATTCACAATTGTCACTCTACTGCAGCTATGAGTATTTCTAGCTGTCAAAGAGATGTGTTAGACAACATCAGACTATAATTTCTCTGTATCACTAGAAGGATCACCTCAAGTGTATTTTCAACCTATTTTTAATTTCAATTTCACTTAACTGTAGACTTTGTAGTTTAATTTACTGGAACTTGCTGCTTACAATGGATTATTTGCTTTACCATTTACCTCTTATTTATAAATGACATCATATGGTTTATGTATCGTTTCCAGTTTTATACCATATTTCACATTCATATATGTCAGAACTGATCTCTAGTTATGGAAATATTTAAGTTCATTACATCTGTGCTGTTGAATTAACCCGTTTCTTCACTAGTGCATTTAGTGTCATGTCTAACGTTTTGATCTAGGTTGGCAGCTGAAATACCCACTCACTGTTTTGATGCTGAGAGTTTAGTGATATGTCTGGTGTTTTTGAAATAGGAGCCTTCCCCTGAGACATTAATTATTTCTATAGTATAAGGGAGCTACTACAACAGATTAAGGCTATGTTAGTCTAGCTTGTAATGAGCTTGTCAAGAGCTGAGAAAAATGGTGCCTTGAAAAGTTTTTCTTGGATGAAGAATAGAACAATGTCCTGCTGCGATCATTGTGATCAGATGCTGTTGTTAACAGATCTTGTGAAACAAGCCTTCTGAAGGAGTGAAACAAGCCTTCTGAAGGAGTTGAAACAAAACTGGTATGCAGGATGACTAACTTAATGCTACAGAGCACATGCCTGATTCGGATTCACTGTCACATTTTGTTTCCCATAATTCATCTCTTCATATAAGCTGAACAGGACATGGCAGCTGCAGATCTAAAGCCTTCCATAACTTTGCAACTTTCTGTTTTTTTTAAGAATCATCTAAAATATATTAAGATTAATGGTAACTATGTTATCGGTTGCATTTAGAAATGCTTAAAACTGATGGGTTCTATCAGATGGCATTCTTTAATGTGTGATTGCATCATCTTCATCTTCATAGCATTGCAGATGCACAGTTATAAGTAGAAAACTATCAAATCACTCTGTGCCACATAAACTCGTCATTTCTGCTGGTGCTGTTGTAAACAACATTTCTTTTTGCATTTCGACAATGTAAACATGTACTTTTTCTAACATGTTCTTCCCTGCTGCTGACAGCCATCATTTCTCATTCTGCAGGAGTGAGAACTGACAGAGCAGGCCATCATTTAGGCAGCCATTGTACTTTCTTATTTTAGTACCATACCTCTCAACTATACAGATTTTCTCAGAATGTCCAGATATTTACCTCAAATTTTGGTCCGTTTTTCATAAAACTGTGTTTTTTTCTGGCAAATTAGTGGCAAGTCATTAAAGACTGAAGTTAGAAAATAAGGACAGGCATTTGTGTTTCAGACTTCATACCCTTCAGAAAATTCATGCTGATGCAACACCTGTTTTTCTAGCAACTTTCTAAGTTTGTTAGAGAAATATTTAAAATTTGTCCCTATTATTGGGCATTTGTCCCTCTTTTATTAATGGCTTTGTCCCGATTTTTTGCTCTAAGAGGTTAAGCGGTATGTTTAGTAATAAACCCATGGCAAATACTCCATAACATATTCTATTGTTCAGCATGTAATGGGCATCTTCAAGTGCGTGTCATTCACTTCTACAAGTGAGGTAACCTCTCAACAATGTCCTGTCCCCAGGAGCATAGCTCTTAACTGTCCAGGTTTTCCCAGAATGTCCACATTTTTGCTTCATATTTTTAGTCTGTCCCTCATAAAATTTGTGCTTTTCTGGCAAACCACTGGGATGATCTGTGAAATTAAGTCACTAAATAATGAGTTTCAGACTTCATATCCTTCAGAAAAAAATGCATGCTAACACAAATCCTGTTATTCTAACAACTTTCTAAGTTTATATGAGCAATATTTAAAATCTGTTCCTAGCTTTGAGCCTTAGTCCCTCCATTATGTAAGGCTTTGTCCAGATTTCTTGAGTTAAGAGGTCAAGAGGTATGCCCAGGAGCTACATCTTAACTGGGTTGTCTACCATTGGACCATGGTCCACTGGACATGAACCCCCATAACCTTTCCCTGAAGAGAAGTAGACCATTAATATCATGCCTCTTCATCTTCCTCCTTCTTCCTGGAAGCTACAAAAAAGCACCTGAGCTGCTAACTGAACTCAGGTCACCTGGGGCATAGTCAGGGCTTTATCCCTCTATACCGATGGTGTTGGCTATTAATGAAGTTAGAGAGCAGCTCTTTAGCCCTATGAATATTTCTGACATTGTTCTTGACAACAAAGCTCAACCTATTGTTGTAGCAGTGTATGCAAGTAACTTATTAAATTTTGAAACAAAAACAAGTTTTGTTGGAACTCCAGCTGCATCCCTTAGTCATAACACTGATGCCATCATAGCACTGCCTTTTACAAGTTTTTTATGGCTATGTTGATAGCTACAAATATTTGCGTTAAGTGTTTGTCAGAGATGCTGCATCCAGGCCTTGTGCTTGCCCAAAGCTCATGAGCTTTTCATGTATCTTCCCATTATGTACATAACACATGAGAAAAGATGTCTGTGGGGGAATGGCTAAGATGGCTAACTGAGAATAGTAACTGGTGAAAGCTATGTGACTGAAAACTTTTCTCTAACAGAAAATGTAATCAAAAAATTAAAATTTGAAGATACTTGCTAGCTAATTTTATTTATTAATAGAGAAAAGATTTATAGCGTCAAGTTCTTCAAAAGCAATAGTGTTTCTGTCAGAATTTCAATTGTTTGGTTAAGAGAAGAGACTTCAACATGATTCACTCAAAAACGGTACTGAGGATTCTTGTATTAAAACAGAATTTAGTCAGTATTATCTAGTATACAGATTATATTACATAAAATAGACAAACTGGATAGAAAACTAGAATGTTTCAAAGAAGAGAACAGAAACAGGGTAGAACATTTTGAAGCTATTAAGAAACAACAAGAGACACAAATCAGCAGTATGGAGGAGACTTTTAATGATCATGAAAGCAGAATATCTCAAGGTGAGCCTCAGACTGAATTTCTTTTAAAACAAAATAACTGGATCATAAAAAAACTTGATTATTTAGAAAACAGACTAAGGCAAAATAACATTAGAATTTCTGGTATACCTGAAGAGTATGAGGGAAACAATATAATAAACTTCTTAACTACCCGGATACATAAAACATTAAATTTATCTGAAACTTTATCTTTTGGAATTGAGAGTCCACATAGATGCCTGAGAGCACCTTCTAAGAAGGAAAACTCACCACCACACTCAGTTATAGTTAAGTTCATGTCTAGCTTAGAAAAAGATCAAATATTAAAAGCAGCATGGTCTAGCCCACCTATTAAAATATGTGAACATGAATATTTTTCTTTACACTGTGTTTTACTTGTAGTCTGCTTTTTGTTGCATATTTAAACTAGGAAAGAGGCAACAGCTGTGTCTCCTATGAGTCACAAAAATTAGAACTGATCAATTAAGGTTAATTACCTGCGAACTCAGGGTGGAGCTAGGTATTAAACCTTCTATTTAAAGGGTGAAGCAAAATATTTGAAGGCCTTACAGGAAAAGCTCATGCAGACTCTATCAGAATTTGCTGAGAGGGAAAGGTTAGTTTATTCCTTATTTCTTGTATTTTCTATTGCTTTATTGCCTTCTTCTGCTTTGTATATTGTGATTTATTTTCTTTACACTGTGTTTTAGTTGTAGTTTGCTTTTAACTGCATATTTAAACTAGGAAAGAGACCACAGCTGTGTCTCCTGGGAGTCACAGAGAAATTAGAACAGGTCAATTAAGGTCAATTGCCTACTAACTGTGGGTGGAGCTAGGTACCTAACCTTGTATTTAAGGGGTGAAGTAAAGCATTTGAAACCTTTACTGGAAAGCTCAACCAGACTCTGCCACAGCTTTCTGTGATGGAAAGGTTAGTTTACTTTTGGTTTATTGTATTTTGTATTGCTTTATTGCCTTCATCTGTTTATATATAATGATGTATTTTCTTTACACTGTGTTTTACTTTTCGTCTGCTTTTAACTATATATTTAAACTAGGAATGACACCATAGCTGTGTTTGCTGTGAGTCACACAGAAATTAGACTATGTGAACTAAGGTTACTTACTTGCAAACTGAGGGTTGAGCTAGGGACTAAACCTTCTATTTAAAGTGTAAAATAAAGCATGTCAAGCCTTTCCTGGAAAAGCTGACACATACTCTTACAACTTGCTGAGAGAGAAAGGTTAGTTAATTTTTGCTTTCTTCTGTTTTGCATATTGTGATTTCTTTTCTGTGTGGAAAAGAAAACAGCAGAACCCAACACGGCTAAAACCAATACAATTCGTAGCAGTTTTATTGAAGAGGTAAGCGCTTTTACACATTCACTGTGCTTCATCAGATCAAATATAACAAAACAACTCAACAGTTAAATAAAGAGCAAAATGTCCCAAAACAAATCCCAACCAGGACGCAGTGAGCAAAACACAATGTCAAACAAACCCCAAGATGGCAAGAAGGCAAGTAGATAAAATCAAATAAAATCCAAGAAAAGCTTTATTCTGTGTAAGTGCTTTCGTAATAACATTACTTCATCAGACGTATAAAAAACAACAGTAAGTACTACATGTATATGTATATAAGAACATCCAATAGTAAACCTTAGATTTCCCTGCTTTTCTTAATTGAAAAATAAGTTCAACTTATTTAAGGTTATACATACAATAAAAGATGCATCATAAAAATCTAAAAACACACCATGGGAATATTACTGCTTTCCACATAGTAATTATATAACATAACAAAATGAATAGTTGAAATAACATAGCATATTAGTGCTTGTCTCCTATTCTTTAAAATAGGCTTGAAAGGTACCATGTCATTCAAACCTGAGCCACGGTGGGCTCCTAAGCGTAGGATCCAACGTAGCTCCTGTATCTCAGTCATATTAACAATATCACCCATCCTAAGGTTCTCCTGAATTACTTTGAGTACCTGAAACCGGAATATGTGATCTACCCCTTCCAACAATACATGTTTAGCAATTGCACTGTAGTCCTGTTTTCTTTGGACACAATAATCATGGTCCCTTATTCTTTCTCTAAGCCTACAATTAGTTTTACCAATGTAGAATTTAAAACATTTGTTACAATGGGCTATATATACTAAATTGCTGGTATTACAATCCGCCTTACATTTAATTTCCCAAAGATATCGAGTGTCTTCATGTCTAAAATATCTAGATTCGTCTACAAAGGTACAATAATTACATTTCCCAAATTTGGAGGTGCCTGACATAAACTCATTAGGAAAAGTTTGTAACTTCGGATAACATAGCTTCTGCTTCAATGTGGACCTATTCTTATATACAAATCTAGGTGTCTTCCCCACTATCCTTGTGGTCTCCTCATCTGTCGTCAAAATGTGCCAGTTCCTATTAACAATGTATTGGATCTCATGTATATCCAATGCATAGGATAAGACAACCGGAATCTCAAATCTTTTCCTTAACATTTGTATAATTTTTCTACGCTCATTTGAAAAATAAGGCTTCCCTCTCCCCTCTCTCTCATTCAAGACTCTGGAGTAGGTGTGTGCTACAACCTTATTAGGATACCCTCTGTTAACAAATGCTTCCTTTAAAGAATCAAGCCATGATATAAAGTCTGTATGCTATGAAGATAGTCGAGATACCCCAAGAGCTTGTCCTTCCACTATATTAGTGAACACATGCAGTGGATGCATGCTACTGTGTTCCACGAAAGATGGGAGATAACATTCTTTCCGGTGTATACAAGTATGGAGCTAAGTACCATTTCTTGTGATGGATACATCCAAGAAATCAATATGTGTAGATGAACTATAGTATGTAAATGAAGGAAAGCGTTAGTATTATTGAGATAGCTCACAAAATCATGCAAAGAGTCACGGTCCCCTTTCCAACAAATAAAGAGGTTGTCCACAAGTCTTCGAAAGAATCTCACTTCTGATGTACTATTAACCCTTATATGTTTCTCTTCCCATTCCATCATGACTATATTGGTGTATATATTGACGCAACTGGTGCCCATGGCTACTCCAGAAGTTTGCCAATAGTATTTATCACCAAAAAGAAAAACGTTGTGCTCTAATACAACTTCCAAAAGCATACATAAAAAGTCAGCCTTGTTCTCATCATACATACCACTCCTCATTAAACAGGATTTAACCATTTCCAAACCGTTCCTGCTCGGTATGCAGGTGAACAGGGAGATTACATCTAATGTAACTAATAGGTCAAACTCGTTACCTACTTCACTTTTCATATATTCATGTAAATCAACGAGAAAATTCTCAGTATCCTTTAAGATAACTTCATAACTTTCAGTTACTTTACGGAGCTCCTTATCCAAGAAAATTGAGATAGGCTCTGTTAACCACCCAGCCCCTGCTACAATCGGTCTAAATTTGGGTTTGAGGGGTTCTTTATGGATCTTAGGGACACCTTGGATAAGTGGTACAATTGGATTTTCCACTAAAAATAATCATACATTTCTTTAGATAGATAGCCTAAACTTAAGCTTTCCTGTAGAAGTGAACTAATGCTATCCTGCATATTTAAAATAGTTTGTTGTGTTATAATTTTATACACATTATCATCTGATAACATTCTTGTCATTTCAGTTGTATAATATATGGCATCCAATACAACTACAGGACCACATTTATCAGATGGTCGAATAACTATGTCTTTATTACTTTGTAGTGAATGCAATGCTGCCTGCTGCTCTTTAGTAAGGTTATTTAAGTTCATATTGCATTGTCTCTGATTATTGCAAATGTTCTCATAAAGGTCTTTTTCACAAGCTTGGCTAAAACTATCAATGTTAGCAGGCATATATGGCATATAAACACTAGTCCCAGGATTCACTAATCTTCCGTGTAAGACTAGATTAGTCTTACACGGAAGCGCCAGTCTAAGAGTATGATGGCAGCGTGCCATGCATATTAACGAGGGCACGTTGCCTCAACTCCAAAGCTTACATGGAGCGTGGACGAGTGTAGGGGGCGTGTCCAAACATCCACGCCCTTGCAATGAAGAAACTCGAGAAATGTCGACTTACATGAGCGAGTCCACTCACATGTGTACATTGTAACACTACATTCCCCCATATGTTAAACCACATACAAATGTAAAAATGAAAAGAAATTTGCGCGTGTTTGCGCGGGTTTGCCCATTGCTTAGCTACAGTTAGCAGCTTAGACACCGAAGAGGATAATAAGAAAAATATATGCAAATTAAGCAAAATCGCAATAGCGTAGTGGTTGGAGCCTTCGCACAAAGAGGAGACATTCCCGGTTTGAGTCCCACTACTGCACGTTCCATTTTCTGTTGGAAATCTGTATACAAAAATATTTCCTGACATTTGTTATGTATAAGTTTTGTAAAAAGCATTGAAATGTTAAATGTAGTAGTGAACGAATTATATACATATGAAGGTGAAATGATTATGCATTCTAAGGCATGAGTACCTTATTTTAAGCAATATATACCTTATTGTAAGCAATATAAAGTACTGCTAAGCACATTTTACCAGTATTGAGCATATTTAAATTAAATTGCTCGTAGCTGCGCACCATGTTAACTAGTACAATGTCTTTGCACGTAGCTGTGCACCACGCCAACCAGCACAACCACAACTTATTTGCGCATAGCTGCGCACCGCACTAACCAGCGCAACGTCGAACAACATCAAGCAACGTCGAGTAACGTCGAGCAACGTTGGGCAAAGTCGGGCAAAGTTGAGCAAAGTCGGCCAAACATGGCCACACCTCCTTTACTGTACCTTAACCAGTCAGGTCTGCCCAGTAGGAAAATAAAAAGCAGTGACAGGGCTCAAACTCAGGATACTGTGCATTATAGTCACAGTACTGAACCACTAAGCCATGACAGCATTTCATAACAATGCACTTTCAACAGATACATATCTATCAAAGGAATTTTAAACATTGCCAACATCAGCTAAGCAGGTGTGCCTACAGCTGAGTTTTTTCAAAACAGGCCAATCACAAATAAGTGCCAGGAAATGAGGCATATTTAAGCTCCACAGGTGGGAATACTTACTATAACTGGTTGTAACTCCCTTCTGCAGTCAGCATGGCCGGTGTTGGAGAAGGCACTCGATTTAGAGCGCAACACTGGGGCATTAAGGAGTTCAAAGTAATGGTTTGGCTCCTTGTCCACAATCATGAGGAAAGACTCCTGTGGGGCCAGTACCAGGGTACCCAATATAAAACGGAGGCCTGGAACAGTCTTGCTCATGATCTCACCAGTGCCACTGGTGTTCCTCAGATTGGTGAGCAGGTCAGGCACCATTATTCTGACCTGAAGCGACGTAAGGAGGATCAACTGGACCAATGGATCCAGGAATCCCGTGCAATGCCTAATGCCCCAGTACTGAGTAAGTAGCCATTGTATTAAGTAGTTAAAAATTGCTATGCTTGTCTATACTATGGATAGGTATGTCTCAATATCACTGCATTTACTTCACAGCTGCAGGTGTCCGGGCTATGAATCAGCAAGCCCATGAAGATAGGCTGCAAAGGCTGCGTCATCAGGCAGGTTAGTAATTATTCTGCATGTACTGTTATATAAAATAAATGAGAGAGCCTTCAAAAAGTGTTTTAACCCAATAAATAAAGGTGTAATAATCCTTTAATAATTGTATAATTCCTGAAGTGTCTGTGTCATTTTCTTTGATATGTTGTTGTACTGTTGCATTCTACAAATAGTAGTGTTGTATTAACCCACACTTGGGTAGGCCCATATAACATGGATGAAGGGAGTGCCAGTAGCTTTTATGCATATTTACAGCCCTCAACTGTTGGTTCATGCCCAGCATGTACAGGTTAATCTGGCACATGAGTAGCTTGGTATTGTGTTCCCCAGAAATGTCAGTGTGCTGCCAGAAATGTAGGAAGCCGTTAACATATAACTGATACTTTCACCTGAACATATCTAGATAATTATATAAAAGTAGAGCTGTCAGTGTACCATCATAACAGTAGTGTGTGTGAGCAATTCTCAAAATTTGTAGCAGTAACATCTGCATCTTGGACAGTTTGTAAGATACAGCTCATGTATATAATGATCTAGCAAAATCCAATTGCACAATATAAGGACATTGGGTAGTGTAATAATACATGTAAGGGACATATAACTGCAGTTAATAGGAATGTAGTGAAAACTAGAAGGATATATAAGTTGTTAATTGAGCTATCTTTTTCCACCCTACTGCATGTGCATAAAAATGCAATTCCACACCTCAGTCGGTATGTACAATCTCAAAACATTTGTTGGGACATATGTCCTACTGGTTTATAAATATTTGCATTTATTTCTATGCATGTGCCCTGTTAAAATACCACAGTATTGGTGGCCTGTTGCCATCAATTCAACCTGCATGCTGTTGTAATGTCCACTATTGTTCTATATATGCATGTGTTATGCTTGCTTTTCAACTGTTGAAAATCTGGTGTGTTGGGTTAATGGGAATACTTCTGCATGCTGTTATAACTAATTGGGAATGCTGTTGACTGTTACTAACTCATATCTTTATTAAACTCTCCAAAACATAGTTCGTATAGGAAGGCCGGTCCCAGCGGACCCACCTGTCCCACCTCAGCTGGCCATGGCACCTGGCACCAGCAGGTCCGATGCCCAGCATGGGACCTCCTCCTCCATTGGCCCTGTGCCACCTTTGGGTGGAAGCGCTGCAGGGGATGGGCCCCCTGTGCAAGCGTGGGCGGAGGAGGGCCACCTATCACCCTTTGAATGGTCTGGGTTGTGGTGCATCGAGAGATTGAATGTTCTGTTGCAGAACCTCTACGCCAGCTTGAGGCATGAGTGGCGCAACACCCGGGTCAGCCTGCCCCTCCTACACAGCCCCCAGCACAGCCACCCTCTGGGCTGTGAAGGTGCAGTGGTGACTGCCCATGGGTGGGGACCTCAGTCCCACTGTTTCCATCTGGGGGCTCATGGGCTTGCGATTTCCAAACATCCCTCCCCGTCAAAGGTGTTCACCCACCACATGTGTCATATACCGCCCTTGTATGCATCTTGTTTGTCTTGTCTGTTTACCTCCCCAACCTACCTCCCTAAATATACCTCCTTCCCCTACCCCACATTCCACTCTCACCTGAAAAAAAAAAAAGGGCAATCTGCTCCCAAAAAAAAAATTACGCCCCATACATAGCTGCCCACTTTGCATACATGTCCACTGGACACATAAAATGTTATTTAATTGGCATTACAACATACTTTGTTGTCCTCACCCCTCTCTCAGGGGTTGAAGATTTCATATCTACCTCCAAATTTATTCCATATGCACAGCTGTTGCTGTTAAAGAAATGGGCAGCTATGGACCTTCCCTACACCCATCCTGCACATCCTGAGCTATTTTCCATACTGTCTTTCCCTCTTTGTGCCCCTTTTTCACCACTTTCTTATCTCTCCATTTTTCTTTTCTTTCAAAGAAATGAGTGCGGGGGTTAGCAGGAGTAAGCACTATTAAGCAGTAGTTAGCGGGTTTGCACGAGTTTGTGCTTGTTTACACTTAGCTAAGCATTGCTAAGCATCGCGCAAACCCGCTTACAACTGCTTAAAAGTGCCTTAGTCACCCTGTATGTGAGGGCCCTTGTTCTGCTCAGGAGCAAAAGAAAACACCTCTGTCAGTCTCGAACACAAGACCTTGTACACACTACACAACATGAAGTACCACTAAGCCAAGGTAGATATACATCAAGTTGGTGCTTAAATAAATATATCATGCATCAGAATGAGTGACGTAAAAGAAAAATAGGAATACCATACCACACAACTTGTTCTGTGGATGTTTACCAACAGTTGTTGTGGGATTACATTACATGACTGTGATAAGAGAAGCAGCCATTCTAGCAGGTAATAATGTTACACCATCACTTTACAACCCCACACAGTATCACAGCAGGACAAACACTGGCATATCTGTTTAGGGCAGAGGCCATACCTCCCAACTGTCCCTAATTTTCAGGGATGTCCCTGATTTTGAAACAAATTTTAGCTCTGTCCCTCTGAATCCCTCCGAAAACTACTGACTTTGGCCAGAAAGGTGATGAGTTACACTTAATGAATAATGACAATAATTAAGAGTTAGACACTTATTTTACTTCAGAAACGGTGTATTAATTCATATGCTCTGATTCTCTCAATGTCTCAACTTCATGGCACTAATATTTTAAAGGTGTCCCTGACTGTCCCTGACTTTTTCTTTACTTTTCCCTGAGTCTGTTCAAATATGTACCTGAGTGGTTGAGAGGTCTGGCAGAGGCAGAAACACAGAGGCATATCAGCCTTCCGCTGTTACACACTGTGCAAATAGATTTGGAAGGAGCTTCGGAAGCATACCCTTATGTAGGAATACAACACTGAAATACAAATGGATGTAGCCATGTACTGGTAGCAACCAACTGTAAGAATGCCATTGCTCTATTTGCTGAAAATACCTGTGTGGTGCACAGACAAAAAAAATAGGCTATTCTCTGGCTATCACATGGATGGGTCCACAGTTGGGAGTTACGCAGATAGACTACTTGCCTTGATAAACTAACATGTACACAGCAACCCTGTAAGTCCAGCAAGATAAAATCCACACAATAGTACTTACACTTTCTGTACCTCTGCAACCCTACCCAAATGTAGAATATACCTGTGTGTGCAGGGTCTACCAAGGATGTAGGTAAGCATACTCACAGTACTGACATGTGTCCAGTTTTTCTGAGCAGCTCGTGCTGTCAACACTAAAAAAGCACAAACTGTTTAGAACTGAGTAAATGAATATTCACAGTATAGCAGTTCACAAACAATTCTTGTGCCAAAGGAATACATCTCTATAACTAGCTTTGTATGGCAGTTAATTGTAACAGTTGAAAAGAAAGTACATCTTTCCATGTATCTTGGGGTAGCATTTTGAGGGGTGAGTACATTTCTACACTGACAAGTGGGTACTGGAAGCAGCAACATTAGGCCTGAGTACAAAATGTAAATATCTGGCTACACCCCTGGCTTCTGATGTAAGAACTATACCAACCTTCTGTCTTAAACAATGATGTCCACAGCAAACACGGATGATCTCCATATTGGAAAGCTGAAAGGGCCATGCCTACATGAGTTAGCAATTTATAGTACTGGGTTGCTATGACAGTGATTACTGCAATTACTACACATCAGGCTGCATGCAGTTAGCAAATGGTGGTCACTAACTGGTGCAGAGGGCATCACATGCTCATGTGCAAATTCCTACAAAAGCAGGCTGCAATCTCTGCCAACAAACTATATCACTCTATTGCAGAGACTGACAGAGAGAGACAGAGAGAGAGAGAGAGACAGAGAAAAGGAAAAAGAAAAAGAAATATTACCAAATCATACAAAGGAAAGGTATGTGACACATATGTATTTACTGGCATGTAGTAGATATTATTGAAGAATAGTCTTCATAATGTGAACCATTCATATGTGGCAGCAGTACTTATTTATGCACAGATGTTCTGCTTAACTACTGCTATGGACAATACTGTGTGTACCTGTGGGCAGTGGGCCATACCTGTGAAAAGTGTAGCTCAGCATTAAATGTCAAAGATCTGATCCGTGTTATCTGTGTTCTGTACAGTAGTGTGGCCAATGGCTGTTGGGGGGATTAGCGCTGGCATTATATAAACATGGGTGTGACAGAACAACACATGCATGATAGTCATATTAAAGTGTAGCTTAGCATTGGCAACTGCTGTAGCAGTCTAGTATGCTTATCTAGCATATGTTGCCATATATACCCCCCTAATGTTAGTGTGTATTCATATGTGACACCTGTTTGTGTTGCAGCAAGGCCCAACAGTTCAGTTGTGAGGTCCAGGGACTTACAACAGTGTGGACCTTGTGTGTGTATGCCACACACATACGGAGAAATATATATGTGTCATATATATTCACATCTGTATATGTGCATAGAGCAGGGGACATATTGCAACTGATTGTGAAGGGTGGAGATATATATGTTGGTGAAGGTTAGTATGCGCATATTTGTATGTAGGTTTTAGTGTGTGACAAACAAGACAGCATACAGTGCTGGTATATGACATGTGTTGGTTAAACACTGTGGGTGGTTTGTTCAGTTTGCAATGTTGAAGCCAGTGAGGCCTGCTAAAGCTACCTGGGCTGTGAACACCTTCAATGCATTTATCCCAAGACTGTGCGATTTTATTACATTACTGTACACCTTACATCCTTTGTATAATTGATATTCTCACTATGAAAGGTGAAATGTATATGTACGCCAATGGATATATGCACTCATACACACCTACATCTACTTGTTGCAATAGATTCTCTGTACTGTTGACTGACTGTGATGGTCAATATGTTTGTGAATACATCAAAGATATGTATCTGTGGGATAGCTTACTGGGAAACTGTTTATGTCATGGTATTATGGGTCCTTGCTTTGATGCTAGCAAAAGCTGTGTATTCTGTTGCTAGGCAGAACAAGTGCTATTGCATACTGTGTGATTAAGTCCCTTGGTTTTAACTAGGGTGTGTCATTGGAGGCTAAAGCACTACATCTATGGTTATTGATTGGTACCGATGTTGAATCCAAATCCTGTGTGTACTGTAGTACTACTTGAAGCTCTGGACCTGTACAGCAAAGTATGGTGTATGTCCACATTGCTTGCATCCATTGTTTTATGTGGTCCCTGTATTCATCACAGATTACATTTCTCAAGATTAAGGTTGTGTAAGTACTGACACACAGTACTGTATAGTACACACTGAAAGCTTATCTGGGTTGTCATACCTTTGTGTCCTGTAATTATGTCTGATGTGTGTGTGGGTATGTCTGTAACATGTCCTTTGACATATGTGTGGTAATACATATAACTGTGTATCTAGCAACATTCATAGTGTACTACAGCTGTATGTAACCTATATTCCCAATTGTGCACATATTTTGGCTACGGGTTTGCCATTAACAAGTTGTGTGGTATAATAGTAATACATTTACTGGACCTTACACTCATTGTGATGGATGGTATATTTCTTTACACATCAGCTTGATGTATATCTGCTGTGGCTAGGTGGTGCATCATGTTGCATACAGTGTGCCAGGTACTCTTGTATAGTCTTATGTAGTGATTTTATTTTGTTGCTGTGCAGAACATGGTTCATTAGATAGAGAGTGAGCAAGGTACTTTCAAGCAGTTGTGGGGTGAGCAGTGATAAGTGGCAGTTAAAGTATTTCACTCTTGGTTAGCTAATAGGTTGCTATATATGGCAGTTCAGTGATATCTGTACTGTATAATGTTAAATGTGCCTTATAACTTGCTCAGACATATTTTCATATTTATGTCTTCCAGGGGTCATGGCGCATCGCAGGAACCCCAGTTACAGTAGTACTGAAGATGATATAACTACTAGCAGTATGATTCAGCACTACCATCTCATGTTCTCACGAACCAGCCAGGACCAGCAGGAGCGTACTGCAATGTGGCAAGATGTTGTCTGCAGGGTAAATGAGGTAGGCCTGCATAACCAGACATATGAGCAGGTATGCCACCACTGCAATGATCTTCTCAGATATGTCCGTCAAGGTGCTGCTGATGTGCAAAGACAACAGCTTGCAACAGGAGGTGGTGTTAATATCCATCCCCCCTCACCAGAGTGAAGGAGCTGCTCCTGAGCCTGGTGGCACCTGCCCAACAACAACAGCAGCAGGCATACACCATGATGGAGTTTGGAGCCACCCAGCAAGCACACATGGAGCATGCAGGTAACATGGCATATCTGTAGACTACTGCTATCTATATTGGTAGATCATGCATATGTGAGATGTGGAGTGTGTCATTCAAAGATGTGGAGCCTGTTGTTGTGCAATACTAATCATTTGGAACATAATCTGTAGCCCTGTGAATGTAAACTGTTGTTGTACTGTAAGATTGCAAACACACAGTAGCAAGCCACAGTTGTGGTCACTGACAAACTTTCTCATCTCTATGTAGGTCCCTCTGGGGTAACATCAAGGCAGCAGACAGATGATGGTGAGTGTATTCTACATTTATTATTGTAAATAAAAAGTGCATGTCATAGTTAAGGTGTAGGCCGTGTACACATGTAACACACCTACCCATAATGCATGCTGTGCATGTTTGGTGTAAGAGCACGCACATCTCACTAATGTGATTTGCTGCTTCAAACACATGCAATACCCAGACCATCTCAAACAAATGTGGCTAGACTGTAGTGACCATTGGATAGGCACAGTTGATACTCAACATGCACATAACATACACATCTATGTCATACACAGAGAATTTTAACATGCTACACATAAAGGATTCCCAAACCCTCTGTAAAGACACACTCTAGTATCAAAAATCTCATCCACACATTACACATAATATACCTGAGGGGTAGAGGCCTATCATGGGGCATTTAAACACTCTGCAACACACTACACATTCATGTCAGGGAATGCTCCTTATTGGCCTCCTTACAAACTCACATAACAACTGGTTGTGAAATGGTGAATGTAGCCAAGGTAGTACAGTTCCAGCACAGCATGATTAGTGCTGGTTTGGGAAACATTTGTAGCCTTGAGTGACCACATGATGCTTCATGATGATGGCCTATGGTACTATACCCCATCCAGTTATTGTAACCACGGTACTACACATAGCTTTCATTGCTATACACCTTAATGTTGTGTGTGTGCACACATATGCACCTCTAAACAATATGCATACCAATCACCATTTGCACAACTGACACATATATGTCTTGTGATGCTATTGAGTGGCTAGGTCATATGACACACATTGGGTATGTGTAGTGTTTAAATATGCAGTTGTGTTTTAGCATGCCATGTCATGGATGAGACTGGCATGTCCACAATACGATCTACACTCACCATAAGTACCGTACATTGGGTATGTGGCCGAATGGTATTCCATCAATTATTCATGCACCACTAATGATGCTGTGTGAATACTCATCATGCATGTGCTAAAAATGTGTCCACAATTATTTGCTAAAGACACAGGGGCTGTAATCAGCACTGGATACCTATATGACACACAGATACACATCCAACAATGGTATGTACACCTGTGAGTTATGGTGCACAGTACATTACAGGGTTATGAATACCTGCACAGCAATGTTGTGTCCATGTATGCATTGTGTTCCAGGGGGAGGCCCATCACCTAATAACAAAACACATGCATCAAAGCCATGTATACTGTTAGTAACAAGGACTGTCTACACTTGCACTGTATGCTGCTGAGCAACACATGTCCTGCATGCTGACATGTGTGATATGACTGTTTTGCTTGTGATACTGTACCCCACCATTGCCTGCTATTGTGTATGTTCTGAGATTGCTGGTGTTGTGTGTGTCTGCTTTAGGGAGGAGTGTATTTTTGTGTGTGTGCATGTGTGCATGTGCGCATGTGTGCATGTGCGCATGTGGTCTGAAGTCATGTTCAGATCTTAAAGTGTGTTTCCTGTTTTCCTCTCACAGGTGGTGAGGTGGGGCTGGTTCAGTACAGCAGGTAACCTGATGTCACTGGGACAGACAGTGATCATGAGGATAGGTGTGTTGAGGCACAGGCAGGTTTGTCAAGGTCTGTTGTTGGGCTACCAATTGACAGTACACAAGTCTCCACCCCATCCATGCACACAGTCATACTGCCTGTACATCCATCATCACCATTGCCCTTAGCTGAGGGACAGTGTACAGTTGGCACTGGCCAGGACAGTGTGGTATCTATGGCACATGTATCAGGACACAGCAGCCATAGCCAGATGTATGGAATGGTACCACATAGGCAGATGCCCCAGGGTTCTCGTCAGAACACTGTTGGTCATCATGCCCCTGGCAGAAGTGTCACACCTCTTTCTACCACACACATGTTCCAGGGTGTCATGGAAGCACAGACATGAATGGAGAGGTACACCAGACAGGGACTAAGGACACAGAGGGCTCATAACACCTCTGTAAATGACAGTATCCGTGACCTAGCAGGTGCCATACATAACTATACTGAGGTCATTGATAGACGTTGGGGTGAGACATTGGATGTCCTCCACAATGTCATGTCCATGTGTCAGGACAGTGCAGGACAGTTGAGATGTCGACGCGGATGTAAGCCAGCAACATCAGCAGCTGGAGGTCACCGTGGACGTCCAACAAGTCACAGCCGCTCCCGTAGTGCCAGTACCAGCCCCAGCAATGTTGGGGGGTGGTTGTCCATAGACCGTCCTAGAAGACCATGTGCATGTGGCTCTGGCCAGTCCCAGCAGGGACCTGGATCCAGTGGACATATGTCAACCTCTTCGGATAGTACCCAGTCTGGATTAGTACCTGATACTGCCCTGTAGCACCCCTGCCAGGCACAGGTTCCGTATCCGTGGCCAGAGATGGTGATCTGTAAAGCCTGCCAGGTACAGTCTGTAGCTGTCTCACAAATCCCTGTATATGGCATCCACATGGTGGAACTGTGTGGATGCAGACACACACACATAAACCAGAAACCTGGGGCAAACACATACCCACACACATTACATCAACATTGGCCCATAACAGTACTCATGGCCCTCACACACACACACATATGTTGATTGTATGGCTCAGTGTAGGCCTCTGGCAAACCAACAACACACCCTGTGCATATGATGAAACCTGTGCCACCTCCTGTCATCTGTAACATTGATGCAGGAACAGGCTAACATGGTGCTGATGCACATGGTGACTTTAATAAAGTATAGCAATGGTTGGATGTGTAGCATGTTGTCAGCAGTAAAGTGTAATGATATCCTTGAAGGTGTAGCTGAGCAGGCATGATGCATTAAAGCTGTAATTAGCAATGTTGTATTTTCACCAGTGTTTATTCCAATTGTGTTTTGTTTGCCCATGTGCCACTTGGCTGATGTGTGTAGTTGTGTCAGCATGCATTATACAGTAGACAGTAAGTGTGGGGTGTGTGCAGCACAGGTTTGCAGGTGTACATTTGTGAACATGGTGGAGGTGCACTGTCTGTATGCACATGCATATTGGACACATAGGCAGGGTGACATGCCCTGTATTGGCCAGTGTTAACGCTCCATAGTTTCTATTGGTGGCCAGTATGCATTGTACTACACACATTTTGGAACTTGAGTACGCATGTGTGTGTATGACACGGGTTGACACTGTGCTGTGGGTGATGCTGTTGTTGCTATCTGTCATTGGTTTGCATTACTAAGGTTAACACTGTCCCAGTTGCATAATCCTTTAGTAATGCACACTGTTCACCTACAGGGTTGCATGGACCGTGCTCTCACAAACACAAGAAATTCTCACTTATACAGTAAAAGTGCATTAGTCTCATGGACCCCTGCCATAAACTAAATATATAATAGAAGGTGTGAAGTTGTACCAAAAAAGAGTTACATACCAAGAAGGGATAACCTCTCTGGTCAGTATCATTGGGAAAATACAATCCCTCAATAAACATACAAGGCAAGCTTCAAAATACAAAATGGCAAGGATTCCAAAGACAACACTAAAGCTTTCTTTAGTGTTGTTTATAATCTACAGGGGAAATCTCAGATCGGGTCACAGTTAATGTAAATGGTCACAAAGTACACTTATCTGACTGACATTACCAATTCCTTGTCAGACAGTTTGAATGCGGATTTCACCACCTTGTCGTTACACAAGGGACACATTTCCAGACCTGAAGAATGTAAAACCTGATGATTCACAGACACTCTAGTTAAAACATCTCTTTACCACAGTCCAAACCACAGTGGAAATGGTACTGGACAGTGTCCCTGGCTGTGCCATACACAAGCTGACATATGAAGTCACCACGCACCTAAACACTCTGTCCAGATGCAGCCTCTATACAGGTTACATACTTGTGGAATGACGCACGGTAATGGTGTTCACAGTCCACAAGGGTTGAGCTACAACATCTTCTTCCTCTTCCCCTTTTGGATGCTCCCATTAGGGGTCGCCACAGTAGATCATCTGTTTCCATTTCTTCCTGCCCTCTGCATCTTGCGCTGTCACACCATCCACCTGCATGTCCTCTCTCACCACAGCCATAAACCTCATCTTAGGAATTCCTCTTTTCCTGTTACCTGTTGGCTTCATCCTTAGCATCTATTTCACAATATACCCTGCATCCCTCCTCAGCACATGTACAAACCAACTTAATCCTGCCTATCTGGTTTGGTCTACTAACCTTCAAACCTAGCCTGACCCTCTAATATACTTATTCTTAAACCTGTCCACCCTCATCACACCCAGTGCAAATGTTAACATAAATTGATTAAGGGTAGAACTACAACAAGTCCTGGAAACTCTCACCCTATAAGCCAGACAAATGTTATCTGGAAGGCTATGGAGCACAGCATTATGGAACTCATTAACAGAGACATTATGAACCTGCAAACACTGCACCATACCCACTTAGGTTCTCTAAAGGCCAGATCATGGCACCTACACCTAGTAGACTTCAAGCCAGTTAACAAGGCTATAGGTGAGGGAGGGGAGGTTAACACAGCCAAGCTATAGCTCACCAGCAATTCATACCCATCCCACATTCTGGTATTATACATAACCTCAACAGACTGACCATAAACGATTGTTAGATGATGGCTTGACAACTGACGCACAGATGTAGGACACACAGTAACATTTGCAGCCTCCATGTACTATTCTATGCCAGTAACAAGTGGTATTCACCTGCACTCAGTCCTGGGACCACTCCTGTTTGGCATATAGCTTTCTTAGGTACAAGCAAACACAGTAGGGATATATCTGCCCACGTCTGATGAAAATGCATACTGTGGGCTATACTTTATTCTCCAGATGACACACACATCCTCCAAAAGGGTATCATAGAGACAGATACCTGGTGTCAAACTCATGCTGTAAGGCTATAAGCCAAAGAAAGCATAGTTTATCCACTTTTAGAAAACAAAGTATCCCCAGAGTAGCACATAGGTAGTAGCCCCCATAATGTGGAACAGGTACTAATGTATACATAGAGCCATGTGTTTAGCCATCTCTCCTTTGATAATCACATTACCAAAGGGTTTTGGAAATCCCTCTGTGGAGCACATAAGCAATAAAGCGTTTGCATGCGGATCCACAGAGGTTGTTGCACATCTATAATGATTAGTCATCTTTGCCAGACTTTGCTTGCTTTGGAACAGGTTTCAAATATACCTCAAGCATAAACCTTCACTCACACTCTTCAATAGAAACCGTGATGCGTGGATGTGAAACAGAAGACATAGCCCAGGGATCACTGCAGTGGCTAAGCTTTTCACAAGCATACAGAAGTGACATAAGGTCTGGAAAGCACCAGCATGGTCTGGCAAAGATAACTGATGCATTCATGGAGAAAGCGGAGTACCCACCTACGAAATAATTGAGGTCACATATATGTATATGGATTTGCCCCACAGCTACCTTACATGTGTAATGCACATACAGTTGTCATTGTGATATGTCATACACTAGAAAAATCAACACCCACTCTATATTGACCAATGGTGTCACACACCTGGAACACACACAAACAGTCAGTAAGTGCGAGATTCAAACTCCTTCCTAACTACATTATAATACTACAGCAGTATGCATTTACACGATGCACTATACACATTACTGGGATTTCACCTTTCCACAGGTATATTTGTAGGATGGTGATATCATCAGACTTGTCAAAGATGAGTATACCACTTTTAAGGGGTGTGAATATTCTCCAAAAAGGTTGCTTCTCCCCAGGGAAACACACACAATTGGCAAGTGCAGGATTCAAATCTCTACCTAACTACATTATGATACTACAGTATTACACATTTACACAATGTGCTATACACATTACTGGGATTTCACCTTTCTACAGGTATATTTGTAGGATGGTGACATCATCAGACTTGTCAAAGATGAGTATACCACTTTTAAGGGACGTGAGTATTCTCCAAAAAGGTTGCTCTTTCCCAGGGAGACACACACACACATAGTTGGCAAGTGCCAGATTCAAATACCTACCTAACTACATTATGATATTACAGCAGTATGCATTTACATAATGCACTATACACATTACTTGGATTTCACTTTCCCACAGGTATATTTGTAGGATGGTGACATCATCAGACTTGTCAAAGATGAGTATAGCACTTTTAAGGGGTGTGAGTATTCTCCAAAAAAGGTCACTCCTCTCCAGGGAAACACACACACAGTTAGCAAATGCAGGATTCAAACCCCTACATAATAATTCTATAGAAATACACATTTACATGACGCGCTATACACATTACTCGAAGTTCATCTTTCCACAGGTATATTTGTAGGATGGTGACATCATCAGACTTGACTAAGATGGGTATACCACTTTTAAGGTGTGTGAGTAGTCTCCAAAATGTTGCTTTTCCCCAGGGAGACACACACACTCACAATTGGCAAGTGCAGGACTCCAACCCTTACCTAACTACATTATGATACTACAGCAATACGCATTTACACAACGCGCTATACACATTACTGGGCTTTTACTTTTCCACAGGTATATTTGTAGGATGGTGATATCATCAGACTTGTCAAAGATGAGTATACCACTTTTAAGGGGTGTGAGTATTCTCCAAAAATGTTGCTCCTTCTCAGGGAGATGCACAGTTGGCAAGTGCAGGATTCAAACCCCTACCAAACTACATTATGATACCACAGCAGTATGCATTTACATGATGCGCTATATACATTACTGGGATTTCACCTTTCCACAGGTATATTTGTAGGATGGTGACATCATCAGACTTGACAAAGATGAGTATACCACCTTTAAGGTGTGTGAGTAGTCTCCGAAAAGGCTGCTCCTCCCCAGGGGAAACACACACACAGTTAGCAAGTGCAGGATTCAAATCCCTACCTAACTACATTATGATACTACAGCAGTATATATTTACACAACGCACTATACACATTACTGGGATTGCTTCTTTCCACAGGTATATTTGTAGGATGGTGACATCATCAGACTTGACAAAGATGAGTATACCACTTTTAAGGTGTGTGAGTAGTCTCCAAAAAGGCTGCTGTCTCCCCAGGGAGAGACAGACAGACACACACACACACAGTTGGCAAGTACGGTGTTCTTAATCCAAACTAAGTACATCTTTACACTTCAGCAAGCAATATGGAGTTACAGGGTGCAATACAGACATTACTTGCTGACAGTTTGCACAAAGGTTTTTTTCACATTTGCTAACCTCAGCAGGTTTATCATACTAGGGGTATTGTGAGTGTATTGTATGCATAGGCCATGACCATATCATATATGGGTTGATGCACCACAGGCTGGCACACACAGAGTCAAACCAGTGGCTAAGCTCTGTCCACCCAATACTGGACAATACAGTCAGGAGGAGTAGGGTCATACAACCACAACACCAACTGTTTCACATAGACCTACAATATAAGAACCAGCAAAACACACACATAAATACACATTACCATACTCGGAGAATACAAATATTAATCTGAAAAAGAGAGAGTGTCACATACCCAACACACTAGTAATAGGTGACTTCATAGTCAGGCACACAGATGTTTCACTCACTTGGCTGGACAAGGGGAAGGTTACTGTCAGTTGTCTGTCAGGTGCTATGATCCGCCACATAACACAAGCACTTACATCACTCCAGAACAGGTACCTATATGACGCGTTCTTTGTGTGAATGATCTGAGACATACCTCCCAGGACAACATGACAAGAGATATATATTAGCTCTATGATCATGTAGCCCAAGCTGGTATGACCCTGACCTTGAGTAGCATCTTACCTTCACCTACATGATACTGCAATATAACAGAAAGATGATAAACTTCAACAATTGGCTGAGCTTCTGGTGTCATTCAAAGGGGATCCAGTCTCTGTCTGCCTGTGATGACATGATAGACAAGCCTTGTTGCTTCGCTACAGATGGTTTGCACCTGTTGCCCCTATGCTTCTGAATACTGGCCAAGGCTCTTGCTGACCCCATATTACTTTTTTAGGCAAGGCTCAAAGTTTCATAGGTAGGTACTAGGCTATCTCCCCAATGGCATTTATAAGCCTATCCAGAATGTGTTGGCTTTCGCCTCCCTTTTAAATTAGTTTCCTGGGCCTCTGTCTAGCAGGGTCACTGAAGTGATCCCAGGGGTAAATTTACAATTTCCCATCCACTCATCAAGATTCCTCTTGAGAAGAGTCTGTGAGGGGCTCTGCCTAACATCAACTGGGATTCTATTCCAGAGCGAGGGAAGTCTCTGGGACAGGAATCTATCTCTCCAGCATGTCCTGTTTATTGCTTTGCTGAGGTTTGATTCACTGGAGCGTGTGGCTCTATGAGATTTGTTTTTCTTGAGGTGGAGCATGTCCATTAATTCCGGGTTGGACATGGCCTTATATGTCAGGCATAGATCACCTCTGAGCAGGCAGTAAGCAAACGAGTAGAGCTGTAGTTTCTTTAGTCGAGCTGCATAGGGCATCTCTTTGAGGCCCATGATCCCCTTGGTGAGGTACTTCTGTGGTCTTACCAGCTGTTGCATGTGCCAATTAAGGTACATACCAAATGGGGCATTGTACTCTATTATGGGCCTAATGAGTGATGAGTAGAGGAGCACAATGACATCTCTTGATCTAGAGGTGAACCCTTTCGTGATTAGGTGGGCTACATAGAAGGAATATCTAACCACTTTGGCAATGTGATTATCAAAGGAGAGGTTACTATCTACCTAGGTCCCCAGGTCCCTAATTACATTTTCCGTACCTAGTGGATTACCACCTATGTGGTAATTCATGGGCACTTTGTTTTTTCCAAAGGGGATGACTATGCATTTTTTGGCATTCAGCTTGAGGCCATGGTTTTGACACCAGGTATCTGTCTCTGTAAGACCCTTCTGGAGGATGTCTGTGTCAGCTGGAGAGTCGATTATGGCCCCCAGTTTGCAGTCATCTGCGAACTTGGTCAGCCATAGTCCTCCCGTGCTTGCCTGTACCTCAGAGAAGTATATACTGAACAGGAGGGGTCCCAGGATTGAGACCTGTGGGATGCCACTTGTGACTGGTTTAGAGTCAGACATGGCACCCGCAACTCTGACCATGTGTGTTCTATCCGTGAGCCAGTTGGTCACCCATCTCGTGACATAGGGGTTAATGTTCAAGCTGGTAAGCTTGTCTATGATGCCAGAGTGGGGAATGGTGTCGAAGGCCTTAGTGAGGTCCAGGTAGGCTGTGTGGACTACCTTCCCTTCATCTATGGCCTTGGTAACTGTTTCAAAGAAGTCAACTAGGTTTAGGAGGCAGGATCTGCCTTCAACAAAGCCGAATTGGGTAGGGTCCAGTGTCTGAAGATTCCCAGTGTCTCTGTTTATGAGTTCCATGATAATTCGCTCCATAGCTTTGCAGACCAGGCTGGTCAGGCTTATAGGGTGATAGTTCCCAGGTTCTGTTGTGGCACCACCTTTGTGGAATGGGATGACTGTTGCTGTACGCCATTCTTTGGGTACATAGCCTGTGGTAAGGCTGAGTCTGAACAGTGAATTTAGGTGAGGGTTTAGTTCCTTTTGGAGCTCGTGTAAGATGCAGCCTGGGACACCATCCGGTCCCATTGATGCTGTGTACTTAGCTTTGGAGAGGGCTGTTTTTACCTGCATGTCCGTGATGTCTGGGGCTCTGCATTCTTCTGGGATGGACACGGGCCCTTTTGGGGGTGAGGGGGGGGGTTATACTAAACTTGTCTGCCAGGATGTTGGCAATGTCAGTTGGTTCAGTGTATTTTTTGCCATTTTGCAGTAGCTCAAAGCATATCTGAGAGTTGCCACCTAACTGTTTGATATAGCTAAAGAAGGCTTTGTTGTTATCTTTAGATTCCTTGGAAATTTTTCTTTAGAAACTGGCCTTGGATAATTTTATGAGCGATCATAGTTTTTTTGCTAATAATGATTAGTGATGCCTTTCCTTTTTGGAATTTTGCTCTATCATGTAGTAGTTTCCTCCTTCTGTTGTTTAGGTTATTTATGGCCGGGGACCACCAAACTGGTTCCCTCTTTTTGGAGGAGTGAGTCTTGATTTTACTTGGGATGGCTTGATCCATGCATCCCTGTAGATGCTCATATAATGCACTTGTAAAGGATTCTGTGGATTGGATAGCATTATCCTGTAGCAAGGGGGCTTTGAAACTTTCCACTTCGGTCTTGAGAAGTGTGAAGTTTGCTTTTGAAAATTTTTTCACAGTGGTTTCCTTGACTGGGGGTGGGGTCGGGATGTGGATGTCCAGTGTGATTACTTTATGATCTGATCTTACCAGCGAGGGGTTTACCTCTGGTGTAAAACACTGATCCCCCATGTTGGTGATGATCAGGTCCAGTATGTTTTCACCTCTAATGGGCGTGGTGACCAGCTATTCCAGGGTGTTTGAGTTTATAAACTCTAGGAAGCATTGGGCAAAGGAGTTTGTACTTGAGTAATTCTCCCAGTCAATGTTTTGGTAGTTGAAATCTCCTAATATCATGGTGTTTGGTAGGACCTTTATATTTTCCAGTGTTCTCAGGAATGCTGAGTGAGGATCCTGAGACAGGGTAGGTGATCTGTAGCAGGCTACGATCTGATAAGCAGCTTTGCACACTGTTAGTTGCACTTGGATGGTCTCCGAGGCCTCGTGCTGTGCCACTAACCTGGAGGTGTGGGTATCCTTTATGAAAATGGATACACCTCCTCCTTTTGTATTTCAGTCTGGGTTTTGGGGCCGAAGCTCGGAGAGATTGGGATTTCTTTAAGTGGAGCATGTCCAACAGCTCTGTGTTTGACATAGCTTTGCATGTTAGGCAGAGATCACCTCTGAGTAGGCGATATGTGACAGAGTAAAGCTGGAGTGTTTTGAGACGGTCTGTGTAGGGCATGTATTTGAGGCCACTAATCCTGTTTGTGAGGTATTTCTGTGGACTTTCCAGTTGTTGTAGATGTCTTGTGAGGTACATACCAAAAGGGGCGTTGTACTCTATAATGGATCTAATGAGTGATGAGTAGAGGGGAACAATTACCTCTTTTTTTCTGCATGAGAAACCTTTTGTGATGAGGTGTGCCATGTAGAAGGATTTCCTGACTACTGTGGTGATGTGATTATCAAAGGAGAGTCTACTGACCACCTGTGTCCCAAGGTCTCTTATCACACTTTCAGTGTTAAGTATACTACCGTCTATGTTGTAGTTCATGGGTACAGAGTTTTTACCAAGGGGGATGACAATGCACTTTTTGGCATTGAGCTTGAGGCCATGGCTTTGACACCAGGCATCTGTCTCAGTGAGGCCCTTTTGGAGCATGTCCACATCGTTAGTAGTTTCGATTATGGCTCCTAGTTTGCAGTCATCTGGGAACTTCATTAGCCAAAGACCTTCTGTGTTAGCCTGTACTTCAGGGAAGTAGATACCAAACAGGACAGGACACAGGACTGAACCCTGTGGTACTCCACTTGTCACTGGTCTGAAGTCGGACTTGGACTCTGCTACTTTCACAGTGTGGGTTCTGTCAGTGAGCCAGTTGGTAACCCATCTTGTGACATAGAGATTTATACCTAGTTTAGTGAGTTTATCTATAATTCCAGAGTGGGGGATGGTGTCAAAAGCCTTGGCAAGATCTAGATAGGCTGTGTGAATCACCTTACCCTTGTCTACGGCTTTGGTGACTGCTTCAAAGAAGTCTATAAGGTTTAGGAGATATGATCTGCCTTTTACAAACCCGAAATGGTTGTGGTCCAGAGTTTGGAGATTACCAATGTCTTTGTTTATAAGTTCCATGATGATACGTTCCATGGCCTTGCAGACCAGGCTCATCAGGCTAAGGGTGTGCTAGTTCCCGGGGTCCGTGGTGGCTCCCCCCTTGTGTAGTGGGATAACCATCACTGTGCACCATTCAGCAGGCACAAAGCATGAGGTGAGGCTATGACTGAACATGGTACTTAGGTGTGGTGCCAGTTCATTCTGTAGTTCATGTAGAATGCAGCCTGGGATGTTATCTGGTCCCATGGATGCTGTGTTCCTGGCTTTGGAGAGTGCTTTTTACCTGTGCAGCCGTGATGACAGCAACTTTGCATTCTTCCGATATAGAGATGGGCTCTTTCATGGGTGAGAGGGGGGTAAAGTTAGCACTGATCCTATCTGCCAGGATGTTGGCAATATCAGTTGGTTCTGTATATTTAGTGCCATTGTGCTGTAACTCAGAGCAGATCGGAGTGTTGCCATTGAGATTCTTGACATAGCTATAGAATGCTTTGTGGTTGTCTTTAGAATCAGTGGCGATTTTGTTTTCATAACTAGATTTGGAGGATTTTATCAGGGATCAAAGCTTCTTACTGAGGCTGACCAGGGAGCTCCTCCACTCATGGGTTTTACCCTCTTTTGCAACAGTTTCTTCCTTCTGTTGTGCAGTTTGTTTATGGCAGGAGACCACCAGATTGGCTTCCTTTTCTTGAAGGATAGCATCTTGGTTCTGTTTGGGATAGCATGATTCATGCACTCATGTAAGTGCTTATAAAGTGCATTTGTGTAGGATTCAGTAGTTGTAACTGTATTGTCCATCTGCATGGGTGTCCTGAAGTTCACCACTTCTGTCTTAAGAAGAATGAAGTTGGCTTTGGATAAATTTTTTAACATGGTTTCCTTAATTGGGGGTGGAGGCAGAATGTGGATATGTAGGGTAATTAGCTTATGGTCAGATTGGACCAATGAGGTGTTGACTTCAGGTGTGAAACATCGGTCACTCAGGACAAACCAAACCTCGTAACCAACACGAATAACCCCAAAGTGAGCTAAATGCTACTCATTGCCTGAAGTCTCAGCCTCCAGATGCACACACTCGAGACACTTCTCAGTATGGAGAATATTGATATCTGTGCAGTAACAGAAACCTAGTTCAAGGTTCCAGAGAGCACACCAGCACTACTAGGATACTACTCATTCCATACCTTCCAGCATCAGAACCTGAATCATAGCACATAGGGTGGAGATGTATCCATATTCATCAAGGATACCTACACCTCTATCTACATCCTCTCTACAGGATATGTACCCACAGAATGTTGCACAGCAAGGTTCTTCCCACTCCACAGTGGTGGGGCCACAAACGACCCTTGGCATTCATGCTCTATGAACCTGACAAGTCTGATCTGCAAGGCCATGGAGCCAATCATAATGGAAGTCAACAATAAAGACATTGGGAACCTTCACACAGTTGAGCACACCCAGTTTGGCTTCGTCAAATGCAGATCACGCCTCCTGAACTGGCTGGATTTCTTTGAGACAGTTACCCAGGCTACAGATGATTGAAATGAGCACCACACAGCCTACCTATACCTCGCTAAGGTCTTTGACACCATTCCCCAGTCAGGTATCATAGATGAACTCACCAACCTGGGCATGAATCCATACATCACAAGATGGATTGCAAACTGGATCACAGATAGATCCCACAAATTAAGAGTTGTTGGCTACATGTCAGACTCTACACCGGTAACAACTGGTGTCTTCCAGGGTTCAGTCCTGGGGTCCCTCCTGTTTGGTATAGACTTCCCAAAAGTACATGCCAACACAGGAGGGTTGTGGTTGACTAAGTTTGCTGGAAACTGTAAAGTGTTTGCCATAATAGATTCCCCGGATGATACAAATATTCCCCAGAAGGGACTCTGTGAGACAGATGTGTGGTGTCAAAATCATGGCCTCAAACACAATGTGGAAGAATGCATAGTAATCCCCTTTGGTGAAAACAAAGTACCCACAAACTACCACATAGGTGTTACCCCCTTAAAACTGACAAGGCAATAAGGGATCTGGGGACACAAGTAGATAGTCATCTTTCCTTTGACAACCATGTTGCCAAAGTGATTGGGAAATCCTATGTGGCCCACCTAATCAACAAAAAATTTGCATCAGGATCAAAAGAGGTAGTGGTGGCCCTCTACTCTTAAGACATCAGACCCATCATTGAGTATAATGCACCATTTTGGATGTACTGAACTAAGCCTATCCAGCAGCTGTAGATACCACAGAGGTACCTCACCAAGAGGATTACTGGCCTCAAACAGTTGTGTTATGCAACACAACTGGTAAAACTAAATCTGTTCTCCATTGCGTACCGCCCACTCAGAGGCACACTCTGCCTAACATATAGAGCCATGTCCAACACATAACTGTTGAACATGTTCCATCTACGGATAACAAAATTGAGTCGCACTACACACTCCAGGGATATGAACCTCATCACAACAATGAATACAACATGCTGGTGGGATAGAGTACCATCCCAGACACTTGCCTTACTGTGGAACAGAGTCCCAGTGTACATCAGATAGAGCCCCTCGCTGACACTCTTCAATACTAACCTTGATGACTGGATGGGAAACAGACAATTCACGCCAGGCATCACATCAGCAGCCACACTAGAAAGGGGCTTATGGTACTAACTATTAGAACTAGGGCTTGAGAGACTACCCAATGGGGTGGTGAAAGCTGTACAACTTGCCTAGGCTAATATATGCCTTCATGAAGATAGTCTACTACATACCTATGAACCTATGTGACAGGTACATGTCTACAGATAGTAGATGTGTACTTCATTGTACAGTCATGTTGTACAGCAGGCACATGGACCACATACACTGTAATGCTTACAGATACTGGTGGATGTTATGTACAGTGGGTGAGATGTGCACCTCATGTCTTTTGTGCCATTGGGATGTGTGCTGGGTGGGACAGTCCTGGATGGCTCCCTGTCATGGTCACCCTCTTACACACATCTCTGCCCATCCAACTTTGGCTTATTATACTGTGTTCCCCCTGTATATATATATATATATATATATATATATATATATATATATATATATATATATATATATATATATATATATATATATATATATATATATATATATATATATATATATATAGGTACATAGGTAGGTAATAGGCTATCTGCCTGAAGGCATATATTAGTATGGCCAGAGTGTGCAGCTATCACCACACATGTGGTTAGTTCCCTAGGCCTCTGTGTAGTAGAGCTGATAAAGTGATCCATGGTGTGACAGTTCAGTTTCACATACACTCATCAAGGCTCCTCTGGAAGAGTGTCAGTTAGGGACTCAGCTTAATGTAGGTTGGGAGCCTGTTCCAAAGCAAGGGAAGTCTGTGAGTTAGTAATGTATCCCTCCAACATGTTCTATTTATTGTTGTGATGATGATGATATCCCTAGAGCATGTGGCACAGTGAGCTTGGGTTTACTTCAGATAGCGCATGTACATCAGTTCTGCATTGGACATGGACCTGTCTATTGGGCAGAGTTTGCCTGAGTAGACAGTATGCAACAGGGTACAGATTGAGTTAAATTCAGTCTTGTGGCATGGGGCAACTGTTTGAGGCCAGTAATCCTCTTGTTGAGGTACTTCAGTGGTCTTTCCAGCTGCTGAAGGTGCCTAGTCAGATTCATTGCAAGTGTGCAGTGATACTCTCTGATGGGTCTGATGACTGATGAGTAGAGGGAACCTCCTTTGACCTACATGCAAAGACCTTGGCAATTTGTGGGAACACATAGCATGATTTTCTAACCACTTTGTGAATGTGTTTCTGGAAGTAGAGATGACTATCCACATGTGTCCATAGATCCCTTATTATTACCTCCATATTTAGGGTGTTGGTACCTATGTGGTATTTGTATGACTGTAGCTCGAGGCCATAATTTTGACACCACATCTGTCTGACTGAGACCCTTTTTAAGGATGTCTCTGTTGTCCCAAACATTGATTATGACACCCTTTTTGCAGTCATCCACAAACTTTGCTAAACATAGCCCTCATGTGTTTGACTGTATTTCTGAAAAGTATACACCAGACAGGAGGGGTCCCAGGACAGAGCCATGGGGGACAGCAGTTGTTACCAGCTTGAACAGGAGACCACAGTTCTTACCTTGTGGGATCTATCTGTGCCCCAGTTGGCAATTCATCAGATGACATGTGTTTATGCACAGGTTGTTGATTTTGTAGGTACAACATGTGTGTGGGATGTTGGAAAAGGGCTTTTCAAGGTCTATGTAGGCCGTGTGGAGCTCATTTCATTGATGTATGTCCTGGGTGACTGCCTTGAAAACTGTCTAACAGGTTTAGGAACCATGATCTGCCCCTGACCAAACCAAAATGGGTAGGGTTGGGTGCTTGTAGGCTCCCAATAGCTCTGTTTATGAGTTCCATAATGATGGACTCCATGGCCTTGCAGATCAGGCTTATTAGGCTTATAAGACAATAGTTCCCATCGTCTGTTGTGCACCAACACTTGTGGAGTGTGCCAAATGTTGCTGTAACCCATTCAACAGTTTCATATCCTGTACAGAGGGTGATTCTCAACAGACTGTTCAGGTGCAGGGTCTGTTTGCTTTGGAGTTCACATATGACACAGCCAGGGAAAGCATGTCATCCCATAGACGCCGTGTTTTTAGCTTTGGATAGAGCTGTTTAACCATTGTATATGTGATTTCTGGGTTTTCACAATCTCCAGGTATGATGATGGGCCCTTTTGTCAGTGAGAGGAGGGTAAATATGTATGAACCTATCTGACAAGATGTTGGCAATGTCAGTCATGTACATGTATTCATTTACACTTTGCACTGACTCAGAACATATATGAGTTTACACTGATGTTTATGACATAGCGAAAGAAAGCTTCATGGTTCTCTATGGACTCTTTGGCAATATTTTTGCCAAAACATGGCTTGGATAATGTTAGGAATGCTCATTGTTTCTTGATGATACTGATCGGAGATTTATTGATCTTCTTTGGATTTTCACTTTTTTTGAACAACTTAAGTACTTGTAGTGCATAGTTTGATTATGACAGGGATCTAATATATTATATGGGTCTGTTTTCATATCACTGTGTGCGCAAGGCAGGATTGGTGAATAGTGACAAGTGTCTGGAGTAAGAACTGCAACTGCCAGATATGTGTGGCCCACTGCTGTACTCAGACATGGCCTAAGTGTGTGAGCATGCCCGGTATGACCTTTCAGTATGTTGCTGACCGAAATTTGCTAAATTTGTTTAAGTGTGTGAGCATTCCCACTATGGGCATATATACTATATGTGTGTGAAAAATCAAGTTGTTTTTTACTTCAGGGTTCACCTTTGCGTTGTACATTGACAGGAAGCATGCTGTGCCTGCAGGGCATCCATGAGTCACTTTGCATAGACTTATCAACATTTTTACATACAGGGGGGACAGCTATTATTTGTACATTTCTACCCAGGGGGGCACACCTGATTGTTACTGTGGGTGTACATAGGATGAGGGGTACACCTGACACTTATACACATTTGCTAGGCCTGCGCTGCTATGTCAGGTACTCCATTTCAGTCTGTACTGTTGCCTTTTGTACTGGCTTGAGGCATACCACTGTACTACAGACCTTAGCTTCCAATTATACGCATATTAGTTTGTGACTTCATAGCCTACCCAACCCACATCGCACTGCCTGGCCTGCTGTTATCTGTCTGCATAGTCCTGGGAGGAGGTTACTCATATGCCTCTTCAGAGGGCATGATACAGCATTTGTTTGTGTTTGCGTTTGTCTACAATTGTCTTGCTGGTTGTGACTGTTAGGTATGTGACCCTCACAACTGGTATGTGTGAGTGACTTAAGTTGTGTCTGTGCCAGTGAAATGCTGTCATGGCTTAGTGGTTCAGTACTGTGACTGTGTTGCACAGTATCCGGAGTTCGAGCCCTGTCACTGCTTTTTATTTTCCTGCTGGGCAGACCTGACTGGTTAAGGAACAGTAAAGCAGGTGTGAGCGTGTTTACCCTACTTTGCTCGACTTTGCCCTACTTTGCCTGACTTTGCCCAACATTGCCCGATGTTGCCCGATGTTGCGCTGGTTAGCGCGGTGCACAGCTACGCACAATTATATTTAAATATGCTCAATACTGTTAAATGTGCTTAGCAGTGCTTTATATTGCTTAAAATAGGGCACTCATGCCTCAGGTGGTGCTGCATGGCTGCCTATGTCAGATGCACATAGTACACTCCCTATACATGTTTGAAATCAGGTAATGCCAAGTTAGGCATCCTTTTTACTGTATGTATGAGTCAGAGAGAGGTGTCATTTCCAGGGTTCCTACTGAGTCACTGTATGTGCTATGCGTTGCCTCTTTGCCAAGGCCAGGGCATACTGGACACGCCTCCTTCTGCCTACTGGGGCAGGCTCAGGTTGTTTCTCCTCTGAGTCACGCTGTGCCTGTGCAGGCCTTGGCAATGGTGGGGGGCTGTTTAGCCCAGTCCCATGCTGTTCCTGCTGCAGCTGTTTCTACAGGATCATATTGTGTAGCATGGCACATGCCATGACAATTTGGGTACATGTAGTTGGTGAGTACTGCAAGGCTCCACCAGGTGTGTCCATGGCACCGGAACTGTGACTTGAGCAGCACAAACACATGCTCAATTATGCTTCTTGTTTGTGCGTGTGCCTCATTATGGAGTTCTTGATTGGGTGTGTGTGCATTTCTGATGGGTGTCATCAGCCACGGCTCCAGTGCATATCTAGCATCCCCCACTAGGTGACCGTGTGGGATGTCCCCACTGGCAAATCTCTGGTACAGCTGCGTCAGATGCCAGATGTGGGAATCGTGATTGCCTCCAGGGCAGCCAGCACCCACATTCATTATTATGCCCTGGGCATCGCACACGACCTGGCAGTTGATGGAGGGCAAGCCCTTGTGGTTGATGTAGACCCTACCCCGCTCACCAGGTGGTGCTTTGATGTGTATGTGCGTGCAGTCTATTGCACCCACTACCTCAGGGTATTCTGCTATTTGGTGGAAAAGATGCATATTGCTGGCCAATGCCTCACAGGAATTGGGGAAATATACATGGTCACTGACATGTGCTGACATGGTATCCAGGAACTGGTGCAGTACCCTGGATGCTGATGCCTGTGAAATCCCCATCATATCACCAGTTGGTCTCTGGAAGGTACCTGTAGCTAGTATTCTAAGGTCAACACATACCTTGGTATCCACTGGGATGGGTTCCCCCTGTTGGTTCTGTGTGTGAGGCGTCGCCGGCACAGCTCAACAATTTGCTGCAGGAGGTCTCTGTCCACCCTATAGCGCTCCACAATCTCCAGCTCATGTAGCCCCTGGTAGGTTACCCTGGGTCTGTACAGTCTTCTCCATCTCCTCACTGTGGGTTGCTCAGTAGCATTCACAACATCACCACCCTCAGCACCTTGCACATGTTGGTTTATGATAGCAAGAGCAGCCCCTAACATTTTGTCTGACGTAAGCTTTTAAGCTTTCCCTCTTCGTATACTGCAGTGTTGCAGAGTTCTTGGGAAAAAACAGGTGAGAATGCTGTTTGCAGAGTTTAAAGTGCTGGGCTGGGCTGGGCAAGTCTGCTGCCTGTGTAATTGGCTGATTCTGATATATTTCACCTGGCAGCTCTACTAGTTCTCCTTGGTTAACTTCCTACTACTTCTTTTCCTTCCTTTTCCCTTTCTGTTTCTGCCCGGGGCAGCGCCGTGCAAACACGCACACATGCACGCACACGCGCGCACATGAGCACACACACTGTGTGCATGTTTGCAAGAAATTTCAGATATTTTCACAGTGTGCACCTTTGGTTTCTGGTTTTCAAATAGGACAACTGTAGACACGCCTCTTGCAATCTTGAGCAACTCAGGGCAAACACAAGACACTATATGCCAATTAGCTTACAGCCTTTCTGACATACCCCCTCATGATGTCACCTATATTCTACTCTACTACTCACCTACTCCTACACTTACAATCTTGGGACATGGCTCACATGCTGGGGAAAATTGGGATTCACTATCCTTATCCTCATTTGCATGGGATTGCCTACTAATGCATGGTTACATCTCCCACACTGAGCTTCCCCCCCTTAGCAACCAGTACTCAGTGGCCTTGTTGTCTTCAGCCTGCCATTCACCTGCATGGCAGGATAAGCCTTTTAGTGAAAATGGCTATTTTTGGCTATTTTTAAATTATTTTCTTGTTTTTAAAGTGCTACACGTTTGCGCGGTGCTGCGCTATGCTTAAACATTGGAGATCAGGGGGAAAAAAGTTAGATTTTAATCATTTTAAACATTTATAAATGCCATTGGCCTTATATTTGGCCATTGGCATGCTTCCTCAACTGTATGCATCCTTTATTTGGAGCTGTCATAGCTCTGTTTAGCTATTTGCAGAACGGTACTCTGTTACCAACAGAGTACATTTCTGCAGATAACACTAATCTTCCACGGACAGGTTAGTGTTTCCTGGATTGCAAATTGACCTCATTTGCATAGCTTTCAGCAGCAAATTAGGTAATTTGCATACCATGACGCTGTCCATGCAAGAGTAGCTTTAGCAGCTCTCGTGCACTCCCCTGCCAGCTGTTCCAGACATATTGCCTGGTTGACGTCTTACTCTACTCCTCAACTCCATGCAAGCTTTTGTAAATCCGGCCCTAGGTTTCCTAAAGTTCATAACATAATTGTCGTTGGTATTAACAAATATTTTCTTAAGCGATACATTGTGTGCAAACAATCGAAGCTGGATTAAAACATCGCTGTACTCAGAGTTAACTGTTGGTATAAAACTCAAACCTTTTGATAATAGTTGTATCTCTGCTGAATTTAATTCATAGCGGGAAATGTTCCAGACGAGTCATGCTTGGCGTATCCCCACATTTTCTTCAATGTATGTCTCTGAGTATGTGCAGGAGGTTCCTTCCGTTTCTGGCCACTCTGCTGATTGCCGTTGGGAAACGACCTCATCCATGTGGTACGTATAGGCAGTGGTAGTGTTTGAAAAACCTTTTCCAGCTGTTCTTCTTGACCCGGTATAATCTTGCTTCTCACTACTGGTTCTGTTTCACTGGGGGCATTCACAACACTTCCAGCAAATGTTGCGGGTGATTGAACCAAAGGAGTGGAGTATACAGAACGTGGCTGTTCAATGGATTCAGTTCTAATGTCAGCAACAGGATTAGATGGCACATTGCTAATCATATTTCCTAATGAGTTTATGTCAGGCATCTACAAATGTGGGAAATGTAATTATTGTACCTTTGTAGATGAATCTAGATATTTTAGACATCCAGACACTCGATATCTTTGGGAAATTAAATGTAAGGTGGATTGTAATACCAGCAATTTAGTATATATAGCCCATTGTAACAAATGTTTTAAATTCTACATTGGTAAAACTAATCGTAGGCTTAGAGAAAGAATAAGAGACCATGATTATTGTGTCTGAAGAAAACAGGACTACAGTGCAATTGCTAAACATGTACTGTTGGAAGGGGTAGATCATATATTCAGGTTTCGGGTACTCGAAGTAATTCAGGAGAACCTTAGGATGGGTGATATTGTTAATATGACTGAGACACAGGAGCTATGTTGGATCCTACGCTTAGGAGCCCACCGTGGCTCAGGTTTGAATGACATGGTACCTCTCAAGCCTATTTTAAAGAATAGGAGACTTAAGCACTAATATGCTAGGTTATTTCATCTATTCATTTTGTTATGTTATATAATTACTATGTGGAAAGCAGTAATATTCCCATGGTGTGTTTTTAGATTTTTATGATGCATCTTTTATTGTATGTATAACCTTAAATAAGTTGAACTTATTTTTCAATTAAGAAAAGGAGGGAAATCTAAGGTTTACTATTGGATGTTCTTATATACATATACATGTAGTACTTACTGTTGTTTTTTATGCGTCTGATGAAGTAAAGTTATTACAAAAGCGCTTACGCAGAATAAAGTTAAATAAAGAGCATTATCAATTAACCATTCAAAACATCCAATAGAAAACAAGCACTGAGACATACATTAAAACAACAGGATGTCATTTAAAGAGCCCCCTAGCTTTTAGGATAGGTTTAATGGAGGTTCTGCCATTGATGCCTGGAAACTTATTCACTTGCATAGTAATGATCCAAGAAAGTTCACAGCTTTCCGTGTAGTTCCTAAAGTCACCCCCACACTTGTCTTGAGTCAAAGTTTCAACAACCCTAAAACCAAAAATATGGTCACTGCCATATTCCATATAATGTCTGGCCAAAGCATTACACTCATCAAAATTATGTACACAATACAAGTGCTCCCTCATTCTCTCCATAAGGGATCTATTTGACTTGCCTATATAGAAGCAAGTGCATACCCTGCATTTGGCCAAATAAATGAGATTTCTACTGCGGCAGTCAGCATTCACTTTAAAACAATACTCATGATGTGTGTTCGGGTGAACAAATGTCACAAATGGATCAATATGTGTGCAAAAATTACATCTCAAACAACGTCTCATGCTAAAAGCTGATATAGGCTTCACACTTCCTGCTGGTGTATACTTCTTATAACACATTTGTCTCTTTAATGACTTCTTATTTTTAAAAGTGAACCTTGGATGTTCACCTACAACATTCCAGATCTGGTCATCAAGCTGTAAAATGGGCCAATTATTTTTCACAACCTCTATGATACTATTGACGTCACTAGTGTAAAACAAAGACAGAAAGTGCTTAGTTTCTAGAGGCCATGGAAACATGATCTGAATGTATGACATCGGAGGTAGATGTTTGGCTCCTATGTTTCCTATGCCTAAGAGTGTCATGTATTGCATTGTCAACTTCCTTGTGATGATAGCCCCTATCCAAAAATTCAGACCTCAGACCAAGCAGGTCATGTTCAAATAGTGCATCATTGTTGTTGAGCCTCAAGAGTCTCATACCCTGGCTTTTAACTATGTTTTTAAACACATGGCCAGGGTGCATGCTATTCCATTGCAGCAATGTATTCTTCCTACAATCTTTTCTGTGTAAAGTGGTTGTGAGTCCACAGGAATCATTAATCATGATATTAACATCCAAAAATCCATTTCCCTGACACTTTAGATGTAAAAGATACAAAATGCGTTGTGTTCTGTATGAAACCAATAAATTCGTCCAATTGCTGGCATGTGCCATCCCAAATTAAAAAGAGGTCGTCCACAAACCTCCTGTAAAATTTAATAAGTGGACTGTAAATAGACCCAAAAACAAAAGTGCTCTCCTACTGAGCCATGACCACAGTGGTGTAGCTATTAGCACAATTGCCCATAGCTACGCCAGTCTTTTGCAAAAACAACTGATCATCATAAATAATATTGTTCTCTAGTACAATCTCCAAAAAAGAACTAATTAAATCAATAGTGATCAAGTCATATTCACTGTTAAAGCTCAAGAACTCCTTAACCATGTTTATACCCAGATCATGTGGTATGCAGGTGAACAAAGACACTACATCAAGGCTCACTAAAAGATACTGTCCATTGAAGCACACATCCTTAGTGTGCTCAACCAGGCCATCCAGAAACTGCTGTGTATCTTTCAACACCTGTGTTTGTTCATTCAACACTGGTCTCAGCTTCTTCTCTATAAATATAGAGAAAGGTTCCGTAATCCACCCTTTCCCAGATACAATCGGTCTAAAAGGGGGATGTGTCAAGCATTTGTGTATCTTAGGCAGCCCCTGAAAAAGGGGGGTAAGTGGGTGTTCAACTGCTAAATAGGTATACAGGTCTTTCAAAATTAATTTACTCTGAAAGCAATCAGAAATACTTGCATTCACTCTGTCATGTAACAAAATCACAATATTAAAATCAATTTTGTCATAAACATTGCTGTCGCTCAACAAATCTAAAATACTATTGTGGTAAAAGTTAAAGTCCATGACAACAATTGCGCCCCCCCTTGTCTGCAGATTTAATAATCAAATCATTGTCCCTCAATAATTCAGACAATGCCCGTCTCTCCTCGGCCATTAAGTTAAAAAAAACTTTCTTATGGTCTGTATTATAAACAGTCATAATGTCCTGCTCACATTTCTTCATAAAAGTCTCCAATACTGGGTTAAAGACAGGCTGAAATAAAATAGGTTTCTTGAACTGCGGACCTACTAGTGCATCATTACTAATGGGCTGAAACATAGTTTTGAACATCACGCTTCTAGCATACATTTTAATATCCACTATAGTCTCACTCAAAATAGAATGTTGGGCCAGAATAAATGTCAGACCCCATTCTAATAACAGTACCTGTGCTTTCAGCAACAGTTTGCTGGAGATGTTGTAAACTACCGATTCAACACATCCATCCACATTGTTTTTATGGTTTGTACTTGTGTATCGTCCATAAGACGCTACCGCTTTCTTCCTCGACTCAACGAACATGGGTAGCGTCCCCTTTCCTTCTGATGGATGGGTAATGGTAAAGGGAGTGTATCCGATGGACCAATCATGTTGCGCACCTTTGGTCGCACATCTAAGGATTGTTCTGAGCAACGCAGTTTAAAGGAGAAGAAGCTGGAACATTAAGTGTTATTAAGAGACTATCTTTCATCACTTATCACACCAATTTCACTTATAACTGCTTATTGAGAAGCAGTAGAACTGGTAGTATGTGCATCAGTCTCAATAATATTGTGAGTATTCTTAACTGTATTCCCAGATTCAGTAGACCCAGAGTTTTTCGGCCAAGTGAAGACATTCCCTCTATGGAAATCTGTAGTATCTCTTAATAATTTCTTGGACTTTTGCACCCTCAGTCGCTGTTCATAAGATGAGACCCCAACAATGATCCCATCGAACTTGATCAAAAAATCATCTTTATACTGATCAAGCAGTTCAGTGTATTTCTTGTTAACAATATCTACAACCTCCTTTTCCAAAGGTTTAAAATAATCAATCAGCAAGCATATATAACTGAAACTTAGTTCAAGATTTAGCTGTTGCCACTTACTTAGTAACTCCATATGGGTTTCGCCATACATGGACATCACCAAAACTCGTAGGCCTCAAGGAACCACTTTGTGGTATAGGCAAGCTTCAAGGTGTAGCCATTGCCACTGAAAATGCTTTAGCTTAAAAAGTCATAAGACTGTGTGTATATATGTTAGCAAAGGACACTGGAAGAGAAGGTGTTAAACAGCTAGCTTACTTCTTACTTTAAGAAAAATACTGTTAATTGTACCAGCTGTTGGTCATGGAAGTGCTTGTCTCACAGCTCTGAGTAGGACCAGAGATAGCATGTCTGGAAGAAGCCTTTGTTCATTTGCTCAGTAAAAAGAGGGGAAGCCCCAGGCACTGCCATAAACATTAGCAAAACTTTAGATATGCATCTTATCACATTTATGCTAACGTCCTGTCTCAAGCTTCAAAGGAGAATAGTGAGAACCTAGAGTCAGGTGACCAGATGAGGTCATTCTGGCAGCCATCTTAGAAATTTTAGATATTACAAAGAGAAGTCTCTCAGTATTCAGCATTCTGTCTTGGGCCTGACAACAAGAAGGACCATTCACCACATCATCTGTCTTGCTCTATTAAGTAAGTAGGGAATAGTATTTTTCCTAGATTCCATCAGGAAAATATAGTGAAGCTTAATTTAGATATTGTTTTTCTTTATTTGTCTGAATCTGTCCATCAATGATGTTTTCAGTATTTCCCATTATTTGAACTCTGTGGTGTACTGTAAATATATATTCAGTATTTTCATGTTCTTTTGTTATTTATTATTAAATGTATTTAAAAATTTGTTGTGGCTGGTGGTTTTAGAAAATATTTAACCTTTGAGAGTGCTTATATTTATTTGGTGATACTATTTGGGCCACTCCTGAAGGCCTAGCTGTCTTGGTCAACTACAACCATTTGTATAGTATTAATATTACAGAGTTAATTGGGCACCCTTTGTTAAGGGCCTTAGCATAGCTGATTGTGGAGTGCCTGGTGGCAGTGATAACTACCTTACACCCTGGGCAGAAGGTAGCACAACAGATAAATCTGTGACAGCCTTTCCCAGGTGTGTGTGTGTGTGTGTGTGTGTGTGTGTGTGTGTGTGTGTGTGTGCCTGTGTGTCTGTTTATCTGTGTGTGAAAAATCAAATCTCAAAGAGTGTGTGTGTGTGTGTGTGTGTGTGTGTGTGTGTGTGTGTGTGTGTGTGTGTGTGTGTGAGCAACTTGGGGCAGGGACACAAAGCATTGGTTTCACAGAGAGGGTACTGGAGGACTTGGCTTGGACACTCAGCCGAGGGTCTAACCCTACATGTGTACCAGTGGGGAGTCTTATTGGGGACCTGGAGGGAGATAGATATAGAGAAATCCAAACCTAAGTGTTTTCCCTGTGTGCACTTAAGGGAAGTTGTGCTTGATGCAGGGAGGTCTGCATCTGAAAATACTGAGTGTATCTATTTCTCTCAAAGTGAACATTCCCAACAGATGTCAGTGGTGTGAATTGAGTCTCCTTGATCACTGGCCCAGAGAGTGGTAGTTACAGCCTTGTTCTGTTTTGTATATTGTGATTTATTTTATTTACACCGAGTTTTACTTGTAGTCTTCTTTTTACTGCATATTGAAACTAGGAAAGAGACCACAGCTGTGTCTCTTGTGAGTTACACAGACATTAGAACAGGTAAAGTTAGGTTAATTACCTGCAAACTGAGGGTGGACCTAGGGACAAAACCTTATATTTGAGGGGTAAAATAAAGCATTTCAAGGCTGCAGAATAGTGTGTATTGTACCTTTAAGAAGCATTTCAAGGCAGTGCTTGCATATAAATAGCAAGCATGTGCTAGCTTTGGTGTCATTTTGAGAGTGCAGCTGAGAGTGAGCATGTATGAGTGTGATAGCTAGTTAATTTACAAGTTTATCTAAGTTAGTTATTAAGCTTCAATCCTGATGTATTTGTACATAATAAAGATGCTTGAACAGAGCCCACAGACGTTCATCTGTTTTATCTTGACCAGATGAGCAACATGGTGTCAGACCTGGGATTCTAGAGACTGCTTTTCAAAGCTAAGAGGTGCAGAGTTAACTTCTTCTTCTTTTGGCTGCTCCCATTAGGGGTCGCTATAGCAGATCAACTGTTTCCATTTCTTCCTGTCTTCTGCATCTTGCTCTGTCACACCAACCACCTGCATGTCCTCTCTCACCACATCCATAAACCTTATCTTAGGCCTCCCTCTTTTCCTGTTACCTGGCAGCTTCATCCTTAGCATCTTTTTCCCAATGTACTCTGCATCCCTCCAAAGCACATGTCCAAATCAATGTAATCTTGCCTCTCTGGCTTTGTCTCCAAACCTTCCAACCTGGGCTGACCCTCTAATATATTTATTACTAATCCTGTCCATACTCATCACACCTAGTCCAAATCTTAACATCTTCAACTCTGCCATGTCAAGCTCTGACTCCTGCCTTTTTGTCAATGCCACTGTCTCCAACCCATATAACATAGCTGGTCTCACTACCCTTTTGTAGACCTTCCCTTTCACTCTTACTGGTACTCGTCTGTCACAAATCACTTCTCACACTCTTCTCCACCTACTTCATCCTGCTTGTACTCTCTTCTTAACCTCTCTTCCACACTCACCATTACTCTGAACTGTTGATCCCAAGTACTTAAACTCATCCACCTTCCCCACCTCTACTCCCTGCATCCTCACCATTCCTCTCTCCTCCCTCTCATTCACACACATATATTCTGTCTTAGTCCTACTGACCTTCATTCCTCTTCTCTCTAGAGTATATCTCCACTTCTCCAAGGTCTTCTCCACCTGTTCCCTACTCTCACTACAGATCACAATGTCATCTGCAAACATCATAGTCCACGGGGACTCCTGTCTCATCTCATCTGTCAACCTGTCCATCACCATTGCAAATAAGAAAGGGCTCAGAGCTGATCCTTGATGTAATCCCACCTCCACCTTAAACATATCCATCACTCCCACCGCAGACCTCACCGCTGTCACACTACCCTCGTACATATCCTGTACCACTCTTACATACTTCTCTGACACTCCCAACTTCCTCATACAATACCACAACTCCTCTCTAGGCACCCTGTCATATGCTTTCACTAAATCCACAAAGACACAATGCAACTCCTTCTGACCTTCTCTATACTTCTCCATCAACACTCTCAGAGCAAACATTGCATCTGTAGTGCTCTTTTCTGGCATGAAACCAAACTGCTGATCACTAGTCATCACCTCCCTTCTTAACCTAGCTTCCACTACTCTTTCCCATAACTTCATGCTGTGACTGATCAGTTTAATCCCACTGTAGTTACTACAGCTCTGCACGTCACCCTTATTCTTAAAAATTGGTACCAAAACACTTTTTCTCCATTCCTCCGGCATCCTCTCACTTTCCAAGATTTCATTAAACAATCTAGTTAAAAATGCCACTGCCATTTCACCTAAACACCTCCATGCTTCCACAGGTATGTCATCTGGACCAACAGCCTTTCCGTTCTTCATCCTCTTCATAGCTATCCTTACTTCCTCCTTGCTAATCCATTGCATGTCATGATTCACTATCCGCACATCATCCAACCTTCTCTCCCTCTCATTCTCTTCATTCATCAACCCCTCAAAGTACTCTTTCCATCTGCTCACCACACCCTCCTCGCTTGTGATTACGTTTCACTCATTATCCTTTATCACCCTTACCTGCTGCACATCTTTACTAGTTTGGTCCCTCTGTCTAGCTAATTGGTACAGGTCCTTTTCTCCCTCCTTAGTGTCCAACCTTTTATACAACTCTTCATATGCCTTATCCTTAGCCTTCACCACCTCTCTCTTTGCCATGCACCTCATCTCCTTATACTCTGGTCTACTTTCTTCATCTCTTTGACAATCCCACTTCTTCTTCGCCAATCTCTTTCTCTGTATACTCGCCTGTACTTTTTCATTCCACCACCAGGTCTCCTTGTCCTCCTTCCTCTTTCCAGATGTCACACCAAGCACCTTTCTAGCCATCTCTCTTACTAGCTCTGCTGTAGTTACCCAGCTATTTGGTAACTCTTCACTGCCACCCAGTGCCTGTCTTAACTCATCCCTGAACATCACCTCACAATTACCCTTTTTCAATTTCCACCGTTTGATCCTTGGTGCTGCCCTTGCACTCATCCTCCTCTTCTTGATCACCAATGTCATCCTACAAACCACCATCCTATGCTGCCTAACTACATTTTCCCCTGCCACCACTTTACAGTCTCCAATCTCCTTCAGATTGTCCCTTCTACATAAGATATAATCCACCTGTGTGCATCTTCCTCCACTCTTGTATGTCACCCTATGCTCCTCCCTCTTGTTAAAATACGTATTCATCACAGCCATGTCCATCCTTTTCACAAAATCCACTATCATTTGACCTTCCGCATTCCTTTGCTTAACACCATACCTACCCATCACTTCCTCATCCCCTCTGTTCCCTTCATCAACATGCCCATTGAAATCTGCTCCAATCACCAGTCTCTCACCCTTGGGTACAGTCATCACCACTTCATCCAACTCACTCCAAAATTTTTCTTTCTCATCCATCGCACACCCAACTTGTGGAGCATATACACTAACAACATTCATCATTACACCATCAATTTCCAGCTTCATAAACATCACTCTATCCGACACTCTTTTCACCTCCAAAACACTCTTAGCATACTGTTCCTTCAGGATAATGCCTACGCCATTTCTCCTTCCATCCACACCATGATAAAACAATTTGAAACCGCCTCCGATACAACTAGCCTTGCTCCCCTTCCATCTGGTCTCTTGCACACACAATATACCAACCTTCCTTCGGTCCATCATATCAGCTAGCTCTCTCCCTATACCAGTCATACTGCCAGCATTCAAAGTTCCGACCCTCACTATCACAGTCCTAGCATTTACCTGCCTTCAGGCATGCCTTCCCCTTTTCTCAGAGTTAACAGTGAAGGTAAACTAAGTGAACCAAGTACAAAAAGGGCCAGAAACGAACCAAAGGTAATGAAAACTTGCATGAATGATTTATTTATTAAAAAGATTAAACAGAGTATTACAAAGGCACAGAATACATTATTAAGCAAGTGAGAGGCACAAAAAAGTTTATTAATTAAACAAAATGTCTGAAATTAAGATATTTGATAAAACAATTATCAGAAAAGCACATAAGGGGGTTAGAATTACCTTGCAATTGCAATACAAGCATGTTTAAAGTAAAACAAGACAGTTTAGAGTAAAACAAGCACAATAAAAGTATAATGGGCATGAAAAAAGATTAAACAAGCAAAACGAATATAATAAAGGGCAAGAAAGGGCACATTAAACATAAATAAAGGAAGGCAACTGCATGTTTTTTGGCAAGATACTGTGTTTTGGCATAAACTAATTTTCATTGACTGAAGCTATTCAGGGCATAATTAGAGTTATTCAAAGTATCTCAAAGTATGTAAAAGTGGCTGCAGTGTGTGTTTATTACAGTGCATTTATTCTGGAGAGTTTATTGTGTGCAAAGTGCAACTATTTTGTAAAGTGTAGTCAGAATACAGTCATTTCGAAAAGTTTCTTGTGCTGGGTGTCTATTTGTAGAATGCTGCCATTACATAGTGTTTTTGCACTGCACAGAGTTATTTGACAAAGTATAGCCATTTTGGGAAAGTTTCAGTGTGCTGTGTATTATTTATTCGGAAAGTGCAGTTAGTTTGAAATGTTTTTTACTCTGAGCTTCTTCTGCCCAGTTTATTCGCACAGTGCAATTATTTAAAAACATTTCTTACATTGATAAGAGGTGATTTCTTACAGTACAGTGATTTCAAGTTTATTATTGTGCCTGGGAGACTTATTTTGCAAAGTTCAGTTATTCACAGGCTTGTTGTGCAATTGGGCATAGTTACAGGTACTGGTATAAATTTCTGGCATATGTATATGTGTGTCTGTTCGTCCATACTTGCAAAAGCCCTCACTGGTATGTGTTAATATGGCAGAGGCATTTTGCAGACCAGGTCCACTTGTATTTGATCAGAATATTGCAGAGATCTGGAGAATATTTGAGCAAGAGTACGATATTTTTATACAAGGAGCTTATTCTGACAAAGTTGCATGTACCAGGGCATTCATTTGCTAAACTTAGCTGGGTCAGACGTCATTGAAAGAGAGTGTTCATTTGTATATGCAGCAGCAGTATATGAAGGAGAAGGGGAAAACCATCATATTGTTGCACAGGCTGAATCAAGGGAAGACCCCAAGGGTTTGAAACCCAAATGCAGGGAAATGTACAACCCCCAGACAAATGTTACATTAGAGAGAAATTTGTTTTATGCAAGAGATCAAAAACCAGGAGAAACTTTTGCAGCTTATATTACTGACCTGAGAAACAGAACTAAAATGTGTAGGTTTAATGACTTGAAAGATGAGTTAATAAAGGGCAGGCTTGTGTGTGGTATTAATAGTGCTGCAGTGAGAAAGATTTTGCTTCATGACAGTGATTTAACACTGAGCAAAGCTATTGAGATTTGTCAAATCCATGAAGTTACAGAAAGGCACACAAGTATGCTTGCAAGTGATAAGCATGGTTTCAGCAGTCTCCAGAGCAAATGTACACAGCATGTAACACATGGGTAGTAGGAGCAAGCCTAAGCACATGGCAGCTGTAACCCCCACCAAGTGTGGCAGGTAAAACCCGTAGTTTTCCAGCAAATTCTAAGAAAAGGACATGCTCAGTGCCGTACAAGGATGAGTCAGCAAAACTGAAATCAAGCTTTATTGTTAACTGTCACAATTGTGGTGTCAGTTATGAGTCTAGAAGAGAGAAGTGCATAGCATTTGGTCAGCAATGCCACAAGTGTAAAAACTGGAACCATTTTCAAAAGTTTTACAAACCAAGTAAACCTCACACTGTTATAAAAAAAGTCAGTTAAAAAGCAAGTTGATCATATAGAGAGCTGTAACCCTACTTTCTATGTAGATGGTGCATCAATAATTGGTGAAAAGGTTGATGCAGATTTGTTGGCAAAGATCAAAGTGTTTTATGCTGTCTAGATCAATGGTAAATCCACCAAATCCAAATTAGGCACGGGTTCAAAGTGTAATGATATGTCAACACACATTTGCTAAGGTGAGAGCTGGTGAGCAACTTAATGTGGCCAATTCTGCAAAATGTGTTGCTTATGGAGGTGAAGAAATTCAAACTGAAGGCTCAGTAGCGCTATCAAGTTATTTGGCTAGGAATGCTACAGCTTACTATTCTATGTAGTCCAAAGGCCTGTGCAGTCATTATTGGGTCTCAAAGACAGTTTGCGAATGAATCTGCTTTCTTTTACCAAAAAAGTTCATCATATTAGCACATATCCTAGTTTCAATTTTACTGAAGCTATTTTCTCAGAGAATGCTGATGTTTTCGATGACAAGTTAGGCAAACTTCCAGTTGTATATTCTATGAAGTTAGACCCAGAGGTTAGTCCAGTGGTCAGACTGGCAAGAAAAGTTCCTATAGCTATGCAGAATAAAGTAAAAGCTCAGATGGATAAAATGGTGCAGCAAGGTGTAATTTGTCCAGTTACAGAACCAACTGAATGGGTGTCATCCATGGTAGCAGCCCACAAAGAAGGCTCAGATGAAATCAGAATATGCATTGATCCAAGAGATTTGAACAAAGCATTAAAGAGACCACATCATCCTATGTGTACAGTCGAGGAAGTTGTAGCCCTAATACCAAATGCCACTGTTTTCTTCTGTCTTGGATGCAAAAAGTTCATTTTGGCAAGTGATGCTTGATAGCAAATCTTCACTACTGACTACTTTCAGTACCCCTTTTGGAAGATGTAGATTCCTCGGGATGCCATTTGGAATAAATTCTGCAAGTGAAGTCTTTCAGCGTGCAATGGAGCAAATTTTTTCAGATTATCCTTGTGCCATAATAGTAGATGATTTATTTGTTGGAGGGAATGGTGAGTATCACAGTAACCTTATGAAAGCTCTAGACAGAGCAGATGAATTGAACTTGAAGCTCAATCCTCTGAAGTGTAAATTCAGACTACCAGAAGTTACATATGTAAGTCATTTATTTACTAGCAGTGGCTTATAACCAGTCCCACCCAAGCAAGCAGCCATTCTAGAGATGCCAGCACCGGATAATGTTCAAGCTCTACAGTGCTTTCTTGGTATGGTCAACTATTTAGGCAAGTTTATACCAGACTTCAGTGAGTTGACATCAATTTTAAGAGAGCAGATGCATGGTCTTGGTTGGAACAGCCCCAGAGAGCATTTGAAGACCTTAAGCAGAACATTGCCACCTCACCTACATTAAGATACTATGATGTCAATAAACCAGTAACTCTTTCCTTTGATGCCTCAAAATTTGGTCTTGGCGCAGTTATTCTTTAAGAAGGCAGACCAGTAGCCTATGCATCTAGAACTCTTACCCAAGCTAAAATGCAATATGCTCAAGTTGAGAGAGCTTTTGGCAATAATATTTCCATGTTCAAAGTTTCATGATTAAATTTATGGTGAAGCTATTCAGATTGAAACTGATCACCAGTGCTAGTTACTATTCAAAAGAAGCTTATGCATTCAGCTGCAGCGAGATTACAAAAAAATGATGCTCAAATTACAAACGTACAACTTCAAAATGGTCTAATACAAAAGACTGACTTCTTTATCTGACCAATACCTTATCCAGATTAGCCAGAAATACAACGGAACAGCTTAATGCAGAAGATTTTGACTTTGATGTCATGGAAGTGAGTAATTTTTCTACCACGAGACTTGATGAGCTGAAAGAACATACAAAGATTGATCCAGTTTTGCAAAAGCTCAACTACTTTATTAATGTTGGATGGATGTCAAAGCAATCTAGTGTACCGCCTGAAGTGCAAACTTATTTTCCTTATAGAGATGAAATGTTGATGGAAGATGGCAGTATTTTCAAAGGTCCTAAAATTTTTGTTCCTGCTTCCTTACAATGTGAATTTATCCAGATTTTGTGTCATGGTCACCCAGGTTCCGAATCTACCAAAAAAAGGGTGAGAGGACTAGTATTTTGGCCATCTTTAGCAAAATACATTGATAAAGTACTTTCTTCTTGTTCAGAATGGAATAGTACTAAACAGCATTTGCAAAAAGAACCACTTCAGCTAAGTCAAGTTCCTCAACCACCTTAGTCAATAAAAGCCGTTGATATATTCGAGTGGAACAATCAGCTTTACTTAGTGTTGGCAGACTCTTATTCAAACTGGTTTGAGATCGATTTACTACCTAACCTAATGTCCACTGCTGTTATCACCAAGTTTAAATTTCATTTCTCAGTCCATGGTAGTCCACACAAAGTTATTTCTGACAATGGTACCCAATTTACCAGTCAGTTGTTTCAGAAATTTGCAAAAGAATGGGACTTTGTACTTGATACTATTAGTCCAGAACACATACAGTCAAATGGACTAGCTGAACATGCAGCACAGAGTGCAAAGCAATTACTAAGTTAAAGCGTGACGATACCGATGTCTTTTTGAATTTACTCAATCTCAGAAACATACCCCGTGACGATATACTTGGCTCCCCTGCTCAGAGACTTCTATCTAGGCAAACCAGAACAACATTGCCTATCAGTTGCAGTTTTTTGAGGCCTAAAGCAAAGAACAACAAAACAATCAGAGCTCAACTATTCAGAGAGCATTGCTTCCAGATGTCCAGCTATGACAAACTGAGCAGATTTCTTCATCCTTTGAAAGAAGGAGAGACAGTGAGGATACAAATGCTGAAAGGTTTCAACCGGATTAGTGAAGTAACAGGTATATGTACCAAGCCAAGATCCTACTTTGTAGTATCTGAGGGTGTGGACTATAGGAGAAATCACAGGCATCTTCTTCCTGTATCAGAACTGATATCACAGCATTGTTCCTGTGATACAGACTCTAGATCTCAGAGCAATCCATGCAATGTTACTGTTGCAAAACGTGTCTTAAAGTGTACTTCCATTCCTGATGATGTTCCTGTTGTCCCCAAAGATGAACATTCAGCAGAGACAGTCTCAGCTGCTAGACCTAGTTCTAATTTTTGTGTCACAGAATTTGGTCATATTTCCAGACCTAGAGTAAAATACACAGTGACCAGGGCATAATTGTCTGTAAGTATTTAGTTCTGTATAATTGCATGTCAAATAATTATTTGTATCAACTGCATGTCAATCAATGTCGTCAATAATGCATGACTCATTTCTCAAAGAGGGAGGATGTAGAGTGGTGTGCGTGTATTGCAATCTTTAAGAAGCATTTCAACAACAGCACAAGCATATAAATAGCAAGCACATGTTAGCTTCAGTGCCATTTTGAGAGTGCACCCAGAGACTGAGCATGTATGAGTGTGATAGCTAGTTCATTTACAAATTTATCTAAGCTAAAGTTATTAAGCCTCAATCCTGATGTGTTTTTACATAATAAAGCTGCTTGAACAGAACCCACAGAAGTTTGTCTGTTTTATCCTGACCAGATGAGCGACAAAGGCTTTCCTGTAAAAACCCACCTAGACTCTGCCACAACTTGATATCAGGGAATGGTTAGTTTATTTTTGGTTTCTTGAATTTTGTATTGCCTTATTGCCTTCTTCTGTTTGCATATTGTGATTTTTTCCCCTTTACTCTGTGTTTTATTTGTAATCTGCTTTTAACTGAATAGTTAAACTAGGAAAAAGACCATAGCCATGTCTTCTGTGAATCACAGAGAAATTAGAACAGGTCTATTAAACTTAATTACCTGTGAATTGAGGATGCAGCTATGGACCAGACCTTCTATTTAAGGGATGAAATAAAGCATCTGCTTTTCCCTAGTGCCCTTGGTGTGTGTACTTGCTGCCATACTACTCCCAGAATGAGTGCTGATCCAAACCCCTAAAATACAGTACCTGAAAACTGTGTCTTCCTGGACTGCACCCTACTGAAATCTTGGAAATCCCTTTCACTCACTGAGACTGAGTAAAAAGGCATGGGAACACTGCATAGTGCAACCTGCACTACTCCCGGAATGAGTGCTGATCCAAACCCCTAAAATGCAGTACCTGAAAACTGTGTCTTCCTGGACTGCACCCCATTAAAACCTCAAGAATCCCTTCCACTCTCTGAGACCGAGTAAAAAGGCACGGAAACACTGCATAGTGCAACCTGTACTACTCCTGGAATGAGTGCTGATCCAAACCCCTAAATACAGTACCTGAAAACTGTGTCTTCCTGGACTGCACCCCACGGAAACCTCGGGAATCCCTTCCACTCTCTGAGACCAAATAAAAAGGCATGGAAACACTGCATAGTGCAATCTATGCTTCCTTCATCCTAAAATATAGCATTTCTGTGACCTTAACTGCCTAGCCTTAACAGGGACGAGTTACTGTTTTTAAATGCAATATTTCACCCTGTTCTTGGTCTGAGGCTTGCACACTTGCTTAGAATCTGGAGTATGATCATCCCAACCCCTTATCAAATTCCCCAGATACCCTTTCTTAGCCTTTGCCTCTCCTCTTCTATGGCCACTAGATGGGGCTGTAATCCAAAGAATACTTGCAGCACCATTACTGACTCTCAGGTATTTCAGTTCCTTTGCCCAAACTACAGTGAGTCTTCCCTCCTATTTAAATTCACATTGCTAACAAAGGTCTGCATTGGCAACAGGATACTGGGCCTTTTGCCTACACTTGCTGGTAGTTTACTGTCCCTACTATCACCTCCAATACCCCATCCCCAGCTTAAGGCCAGCATACCTTCCTGCAAAAGGAATTTCTACTGATTGTTTTTTTAGACTTGCACCTACCTCATATGGTATGGCCAGCCCACTCCGTTCACCCTCACTATCGCTCAAGCTCACTCCACTCCCCTACCCTACCCCCATTCTTACCCACCCTGCTCTCCTTGAACTTATACTCTCTACACCCCACCCACTTCACTCTGCAACCAACCCCCCTTAATTTCCTTTTCGTTCCCCTTCCTTCCAGTTAACCAACTCCCGTCCTACCACACACCAAACCACCTCCAGTTCTCACCTACTCACCTAATTCCCTTATTTCCTTTTATTCCCATATCCCCCTTTTCTCTGCACTGTTAACCAACAACCTGCACCTTACAATACCAAAAAATGTCCCCACACTACCTCATTATCCCCTTCTCCTCCTACTAACCCTGTCTATCTCATACCATACATCACTTCATTTCATTACACCAGGGCCTACACTCTCCTTCACTCATTACCCTCACAAGAACCCTCAGACACTTCACATCTCCCCCTACTTGTTGCCACTCCAACCTTCCCACTTCTTTATGCTCAGATTCTACCCTAATGTATCTCTCTCCACTTATTTAAAACATAGACCCCCCTGCACTACTCTTTTCCTCTCCTATCTGCTTTCCCTCATTGATACTCTTCTCCTGGATAGTGATATCCACCCAGACACCCCTTCCTCTCATACCCACACTCAGTCTACCTCACCCCCTCAATCTATACCCAACCACCATAATCCCCCACCTAAATCTTTAGCTATCTTTTCTCTGAATATCCAAAGCTTAGTTAATAAAACTACAGAATTTAACTCATGGATCCAACTACCCCCCCTCCCATATCATAGCCCTATCCGAAATCTGGTTAAGGCCTCATATCTCTAACTCAGAAATCCTACCCCCAGGCTACAACATCTATCATGTAGACAGACCTAATAAGAGAGGAGGAGGTGTAGCCATTCTCTGCTCCAACCTACTCACCATCTCTCCACTCTCTACACCCTTACCCAGTTTTACTCCTGCAGAAATCCTCATTCTAGACTACCATCTTAACCCACACAAAAATTTGCCATTGTCTCCATCTACATCCCCCCAGGAAACAACATTCCAATTCTTGAAGACTTTCTATCCTGGCTCTCCCAAAACATTTCTTATGAAACCATTATACTAGGAGATGTACACATTGATTGAGCTCTACTTTCTTCCCATTCCCCTACTCATGTGACCAACCTATATGGCTTCCACCAAATCATATTCTCCCCTGGTAGAACCAACAGAACCTCTACCTCAGGGTTTATTATAGACTGGATCCTCATCTCAGAACCAAGCATCTATCACAACCCTGGTATACTTCCTAACTCTCTGAGTGACCATCCCCTACTTATGTACACAGATACTCCCAACAGATAACAAAAAAAACATCTTTTCAGAGAATGTCGTAATCTGATTCACTTTGACCCTGATAAGTTCAACTATACACTCTCCCATATCAACTGGTCCTTCCTTTGTCACCTCCCCCTTAAGGAAGCAGTAAATATATTCAACAAGATATTTCTTGCCATACTAAACTCATGGCTCCATCCAGAAAAATTAGAGTAAAATCAAACAGTGTCCCCTGGCTCACAAAACACACATGCTCCATCATGCATGAGAGGGACACTGCCTGGAAAACTTGGATAAAAAATAAAACCTCTGCCTTGTTTCAACATTACAAAGAACTTAGAAACACCTGTAAAAAACTAATTGCCAAGGATAAGAAATCATTCTTTGCCTCCAACCATTGCAGCCCACATACCAACCCTAAGAAATTCTGGTCCACTGCCAATAAAATTCTCTACCCAAGTACCCCTCCTACCCTCAACCCGTTCCCTCACAATACTGCCTCTGAAACTGCTGCTCTCTTAAACAACCACTTCAATGAAACAATCAAAAGACTAACCCAACATAACCCCTCTGTCCCTTCTCAGACATCACCCCCCTCTTATTCTTCCATTAATACCTTCTCATTAAATCCTGCACCCACTGCATTTATTAAACACCAACTGAATAAACTTAAACCCTGCTCCCCCTCTTTTGTCAACCTTGCTCCTCACTTCCTAAAATTGCTGCAAATTCTATTGCCTATCCAGTCTCTATCCTTATTAATCATTCTATCACTGAGTCCATAGTCCCCGATTTATGGAAATCCTTTTACACTATTCCTCTTCATAAAGGCGGTAACTCCACTGACTCCTCAAACTATTGTCCCATTGCTATACTATCCCCACTCTCCAAAATACTAGAAAAATGCATTAATTCCCAACTACTTAAACACTTGCTTGACAACAACCTCCTAACTCCCACCCAGCATTGCTTTCAACCCCACCACAGCACATCTACTGCTCTACTCTCTTTCACTCAAACAGTAGCAGACACCTGTGACAACAATCTTCTTCTGTCCTGTCTATTCCTAGATCTCTCAAAGGCTTTTGATACAGTCTCTCACTCTAAACTGTTAACTAAACTGTCTGACCTTCATGTTTCCACCCCCTCTTTAGCCTGGTTCTCTAGTTACTTAGCTAATATTTTATTTATTTATTTATCTATTTATTTATTTATTTAACATTTGTTAACCGGAAAGTCCAACTGGATACATATCCATTTTCAGTGGAGGCCCGGAAAGAAATGCTCCAGAAATACAAGAATAATTTAACAAATACAGTTAAAAATATAATACCAACAGTTCAGATAACAATTAATTCAAAGAAAGATTGCAGAAAATAATAAGCTGAGAGAAAATTAGGGAGTAAGTTTAGGTAGTAAGGTGTAGGGAGCAATATAATAACTGAGTAGAAATGCCAGAAGAAATGAGGAAGAGAAAAATATAAAGCAATGAGCATAATAGAGAGGTAGCCTGAGGAGGGAGATTAACCTGGGCTAGAGCAGGAACATATCCAGTGGTTGGGGAAATAATTTTTGCTGCAATCTTAAATTTTGCTAAAGATGGATCGAGAGTTAAGTCAGGAGGAAGTGAGTTCCAAATTTTTGCTATGTAATAGACTACAATCTATACGCTGGCAAACTGTGACTTCCCCATTTCTACCTGTCAACACTGGTGTTCCTTAAGGCTTTATTCTGGGTCCCCTCTTGTTCAATGTCTTCAAAACAACTTACACTCTGCTACCGACCTCTCAACTCTCCTACAGTATGCTGATGACTCCACCCTTATCACCACTGCCCACAGTATCCCTGATCTCCTCTTTCGAGCCCAAGGAACTTTCTCTTCCATCGAAACTTGGCTCACTGATAATCAGCTAATATTAAACCCCCCAAAAAACTAAGCTTCTACTTTTTCTTCCTAAAACTCTACTACAACACAAATCCTCTTTCTCCATTACCTCTACTAACAATACCATCATCAGACCTGAACCACATACTAAACTACTTGGCATCACCATAGATGATGAACCCAAATTCGATATCCAAATAAATCAGTTCATTAAAGAAAACACAAAAAACATGGCCTCCTGTACCATAATCATAAATTTCTTTCTCCCTCCTCCAAGTCCTCCCTAGCCTCATCCCTACTCTTACCCTGTCTCCTTTACGCAGCTCCAGTCCTTACCAACCTTCAGTCAATTCTGCTCAGCAAACTAGAGCAAACCTACAAAAAAATTGCCAAATTTGCTTCAAATCTCCCTTATAAAACCCACCACTGCCTTGCTCTTAAATCTCTGAAATGGCCTGAATTCCCTAAACAACTGCTCCTTCCACAACTTCATATAACACACTCTACTATCTATAACCCCCCTTCTTGTCCTTCCATCTCCAATATTGTATCACTTTATAACACCCAACACCAGCTTTGTACTTCTGACAAACCTCTTCTGAACATCTATAAACCTACAAAAAACATTGGGAAGTAACTATACAAATACTCAGCTGCACACTACTGGAACTCCCTCCCTCTTAATATCAGAAATATTCAATTTAAGACCCAATTCAAAAATGAACTTAAACACTATCTACAAAACACCTGGTACTGTCCTTGTCTAGCTCCAAACTGATACCCTTATTCCTTCCTCCTCAAACTACGTTTCCTCTCATTGTTTCCTCACTATCCTCTACCCTCTCTCCACTTAGTTGTGTCATTGCTATTATAAATCACCTCCCACTTCTTGTAAACAATTTCTTCACCCAGATTATCCTTGTTTGTTTTACTTTACTTACATACTTAGAAACATTTAAAATCACAGTAAACATACTTAATTTTCTCTATATTGTTTAAAAGTTTATGTTTTATGACTTCTGCAATGTAAACCTTTTTTTCAACTGACTGTAATTGTAATCTGGAGCTTTTTTTCACGGGTCTCCACTGAAAATGGGCTTTGGCTCAGTTGGACCAACCAGGTTAACAAATGATAATAAATAAAAAAATAAATGAATAAATTTAATTTACTGGAAAAGGTCACCCAGACTGTGCCACAACTTACTGTGAGGGAAAGGTTGATTTAGTTTTGCTTTCTTGTATTTTGTATTACTTTAATGCTTTCTTCTGTTTTGTATATTGTGGTTTATTTTCTTTGTACTGTGTTTTGCTTGTAGTCTGTCTTTAACTGCATATTTAAACTAGGAATGAGACCACAGTTGTGTCTTCTGTGAGTCACAAAGAAATTAGAACACATCAGTTAAGGTTAATTACCTGCGAAATGAGGGTAGAGCTAGGGACTAAGCATTCTATTTAAGGGGTAAAATAAAGCATTTCAAGTCTTTATTGGAAAAGCTCATGCAGACTCTGTCACAACTTGCTGCAATGGAAGGGTTAGTTTATTTTTGCTTTTTGTATTTTGTATTGCTTTATTGCCTTCTTCTGTTTTGTATATTGTGGTGTATTTTCTTTACACTGTGTTTTCCTTGTAGTCTGATTTTAACTGCATAGTTCATCTAGGAAAGAGACCACAGCTGTGTCTGAAGTAAGTCACATAGAAATTAGAAGAGATCAGTTATGGTTAAGAATCTGTGAACTGAGGGTGGAGCTAGGGACTAAACCTTCTTTTGAACGGATAAAATAAAGCATTTCAAGACTTTACTGGAAAAGCTCACCCAGACTTTGCCACAACTTGCTGTGGGGGAAATGTTAGTTTATTTTTTTTTCTTTCTTGTATTTTGAATAGCTTTATTGCCTTCTTCTGTTTTGCATATTATTTATTTTCCTTACACTGTGTTTTACTTGTAGTCTGCTTTTACCTGCATTCTTAAACTAGGAAAAAGACCACAGCTGTGCCTACTGTGATTCACACAGAAAGTACAGCATGTCATTTAAGGTTAATTACCTTCAAACTGAGACTGGAGCTAGGGACAAACTTCTATTTAAGAGTTGAAATAAAGCATTTGAAGGCTTTCCTGGAAAAGCTCAGCCAGACTCTCCCACAAATTACTGTGAGGGAAAAGTTAGTTTATTTTTGATTTCTTGTATTTTATATTGCTTTAATGCCTTCTTCTGTTTTATCTATGTATCTATTGCACATGTACGTTAAATGTATTGCTATATATGCACTTTCCTTAACCCTACTTCTAACCCTAAGGTCAGTATCTATTGCACATGTACGTTAAATGTATTACTATATAAGATCTTACCTTAGCCGTACTTCTAACTCTAAGGTCAGTATCTATTGCACATGTACATTAAATGTATTACTATATATGCACTTACCTTAACCCTACTTCTAACTATAAGGTCAGTATCTATTGCACATGTACGTTAAATGTATTACTATATATGCACTTACCTTAACCCTACTTCTAACCCTAAGGTCAGTATCTATTGCACATGTACATTAAATGTATTACTATATATGCACTTACCTTAACCCTACTTCTAACACTAAGGTCAGTATCTATTGCACATGTACATTAAATGTATTACTATATATGCACTTACCTTAACCGTACTTCTAACCCTAAGGACAGTATCTATTGCACATGTACGTTAAATGTATTACTATATATGCAATTACCTTAGCCCTGCTTCTAACCCTAAGGTCAGTATGTATTGCACATGTACGTTAAATGTATTACTATATAAGCACTTACCTTAACCGTACTTCTAACTCTAAGGTCAGTATCTATTGCACATGTACATTAAATGTATTACTATATATGCACTTACCTCAACCCTCCTTCAAACCCTAAGGTCAGTATCTATTGCACATGTACGTTACATGTATTACTATATATGCAATTACCTTAGCCCTACTTCTAACCCTAAGGTCAGTATCTATTGCACATGTACGTTAAATGTATTACTATATATGCACTTACCTTAACCCTGCGTCTAACTATAAGGTTAGTATCTATTGCACATGTACATTAAATGTATTACTATATATGCACTTACCTTAACCCTACTTCTAACCTTAAGGTCAGTATCTATTGCACATGTACATTAAATGTATTACTATATATGCACTTACCTTAACCCTACTTCTAACCCTAAGGTCAGTATCTATTGCACATGTACATTAAATGTATTACTATATATGCACTTACTTTAACCCTACTTCTAACCCTAAGGACAGTATCTATTGCACATGTACGTTAAATGTATTACTATATATGCAATTACCTTAGCCCTACTTCTAACCCTAAGGTCAGTATCTATTGTACATGTACGTTAAATGTATTACTATATATGCACTTACCTTAGCCCTACTTCTAACCCTAAGGTCAGTATCTATTGCACATGTACGTTAAATGTATTACTATATATGCACTTACCTTAGCCCTAGTTCTAACCCTAAGGCCAGTATCTATTGCACATGTACGTTAAATGTATTACTATATAAGCACTTACCTTAACCATACTTCTAACTGTAAGGTCAGTATCTATTGCACATGTACATTAAATGTATTACTATATATGCACTTACCTTAACCCTACTTCTAACCCTAAGGTCAGTATCTGTTGCACATGTACGTTAAATGTATTACTATATATGCAATTACTTTAGCCCTACTTCTAACCCTAAGGTCAGTATCTATTGCACATGTACGTTAAATGTATTACTATATATGCACTTATCTTAGCCCTACTTCTAACCCTAAGGTCAGTATCTATTGCACATGTACATTAAATGTATTACTATATATGCACTTACCTTAACCCTACTTCTAACCCTAAGGTCAGTATCTATTGTACATGTACGTTAAATGTATTACTATATATGCACTTACCTTAGCCCTACTTCTAACCCTAAGGTCAGTATCTATTGCACATGAACGTTAAATGTATTACTATATATGCACTTTCCTTAACCCTGCTTCTAACCCTAAGGTCAGTATCTATTGCACATGTACGTTAAATGATTACTATATATGCACTTTCCTTAACCCTGCTTCTAACCCTAAGGTCAGTATCTATTGCACATGTACATTAAATATATGACTATATATGCACTTACCTTAGCCATACTTCTAACCCTAAGGCCAGTATCTATTGCACATGTACGTTAAATGTATTACTATATATGCACTTACCTTAGCTATACTTCTAACCCTAAGGTCAGTATCTATTGCACATGTACTTTAATGTATTACTATATATGCACTTACCTTAGCCCTACGTCTAACCCTAAGGTCAGTATCTATTGCACATGTACGTTAAATGTATTACTATATATGCACTTACCTTAGCCATGCTTCTAACCCTAAGTTCAGTATCTATTGCACATGTACGTTAAATGCATTACTATATATGCACTTACCTTAGCCCTACTTCTAACCCTAAGGCCAGTATCTATTGCACATGTACGTTAAATGTATTACTATATAAGCACTTACCTTAGCCGTACTTCTAACTCTAAGGTCAGTATCTATTACACATGTACATTAAATGTATTACTATATATGCACTTACCTTAACCCTACTTCTAACCCTAAGGTCAGTATCTATTGCACATGTACGTTAAATGTATTACTATATTTGCAATTGCCTTAGCCCTACTTCTAACCCTAAGGTCAGTTTCTATTGCACATGTACGTTAAATGTGTTACTATATATGCACTTACCTTAGCCCTACTTCTAACCCTAAGGTCAGTATCTATTGCACATGTACGTTAAATGTATTACTATATATGCACTTACCTTAGCCCTACTTCTAACCCTAAGGTCAGTATCTATTGCACATGTACGTTAAATGTATTACTATATATGCACTTTCCTAACCCTGCTTCTAACCCTAAGGTCAGTATCTATTGCACATGTATGTTAAATGTATTACTATATATGCACTTTCCTTAACCCTGCTTCTAACCCTAAGGTCAGTATCTATTGGACATGTACATTAAATGTGTTACTATATATGCACTTACCTTAGCCGCTTCTAACCCTAAGGCCAGTATCTATTGCACATGTCGTGCTAAATGTATTACTATATATGCACTTACCTTAGCCGTACTTCTAACCCTAAGGTCAGTATCTATTGCACATGTACGTTAAATGTATTACTATATATGCACTTACCTTAGCCTTACTTCTAACCCTAAGGTCAGTATCTATTGCACATGTACGTTAAATGTATTACTATATATGCACTTACCTTAGCTGTACTTCTAACCCTAAGGTCAGTATCTATTGCACATGTACGTTAAATGTATTACTATATATGCACTTACCTTAGCCGTACTTCTAACCCTAAGGTCAGTATCTATTGCACATGTACGTTAAATGTATTACTATGTATGCACTTACCTTAGCCCTACTTCTAACCCTAAGGTCAGTATCTATTGCACACGTACGTTAAATGTATTACTATATATGCACTTAACTTGACCCTACTTCTAACCCTAAGGTCAGTATCTATTGCACATGTACGTTAAATGTATTACTGTATATGCAATTACCTTAACCCTACTTCTAACCCTAAGGCCAGTATCTATTGCACATGTACGTTAAATGTATTACTATGTATGCGCTTACCTTAACCCTACTACTAACTATAAGGTCAGTATCTATTGCACATGTACGTTAAATGTATTACTATATATGCACTTACCTTAGCCGTACTTCTAACCCTAAGGTCAGTATCTATTGCACATGTACGTTAAATGTATTACTATGTATGCACTTACCTTAGCCCTACTTCTAACTATAAGGTCAGTATCTATTGCACATGTACATTAAATGTATTACTATATATGCACTTACCTTAACCCTACTTCTAACCCTAAGGTCAGTATCTATTGCACATGTACATTAAATGTATTACTATATATGCACTTACTTTAACCCTACTTCTAACCCTAAGGACAGTATCTATTGCACATGTACATTAAATGTATTACTATATATGCAATTACCTTAGCCGTACTTCTAACCCTAAGGCCAGTATCTATTGCAAATGTACGTTAAATGTATTACTATATATGCACTTACCTTAGCTGTACTTCTAACCCTAAGGTCAGTATCTATTGCACATATACTTTAATGTATTACTATATATGCACTTACCTTAACCCTACTTCTAACCCTAAGGTCAGTATCTATTGCACATGTACGTTAAATGTATTACTATGTATGCGCTTACCTTAACCCTACTTCTAACCCTAAGGTCAGTATCTATTGCACATGAACATTAAATGTATTACTATATATGTACTTACCTTAACCCTACTTCTAACCCTAAGGTCAGTATCTATTGCACATGTACATTAAATGTATTACTATATATGCACTTACTTTAACCCTACTTCTAACCCTAAGGACAGTATCTATTGCACATGTACGTTAAATGTATTACTATATATGCAATTACCTTAGCCCTACTTCTAACCCTAAGGTCAGTATCTATTGCACTTGTACGTTAAATGTATTACTATATATGCACTTACCTTAGCCATGCTTCTAACCCTAAGGTCAGTATCTATTGCACATGTATGTTAAATGTATTACTATATATGCACTTACCTTAGTCCTACTTCTAACCCTAAGGCCAGTATCTATTGCACATGTACGTTAAATGTATTACTATATAAGCACTTACCTTAGCCGTACTTCTAACTCTAAGGTCAGTATCTATTGCACATGAACATTAAATGTATTACTATATATGCACTTACCTTAACCCTACTTCTAACCCTAAGGTCAGTATCTATTGCACATGTATGTTAAATGTATTACTATATATGCACTTTCCTAACCCTGCTTCTAACCCTAAGGTCAGTATCTATTGCACATGTACGTTAAATGTATTACTATATATGCACTTTCCTTAACCCTGCTTCTAACCCTAAGGTCAGTATCTATTGGACATGTACATTAAATGTGTTACTATATATGCACTTACCTTAGCCGTACTTCTAACCCTAAGGCCAGTATCTATTGCACATGTATGTTAATTGTATTACTATATATGCACTTACCTTAGCCGTACTTGTAACCCTATGGTCAGTATCTATTGCACATGTATGTTAAATGTATTACTATATATGCACTTACCTTAGCCTTACTTCTAACCCTAAGGTCAGTATCTATTGCACATGTACGTTAAATGTATTACTATATATAGGTTCATAGGTTCATAGGTTCATACTAGGCTATCTGCCCGAGGGCATTTACAAGCCTAGCCCATCGTTTTGTGGCTTACGCCACCCCTTTAGTATGGGGAACTATACCCATTATTTTGCTGTGCCTCTGTCGAGCAGTGACACTGAGGTAATCCCTGGGGTATATCTGCGATCTCCCATCCATTGGTCAAGATTTCTCTTGAACAAGGCCAGCGAGGTGCTCTGCCTCACATGTACCGGGATTCTGTTCCACAGCATAGGGAGTCTTTGGGTGATGAATCTATCCCTCCAGCACGTCCTATTAATAGCCGTGTCGAGGTTTAAGTCTCCGCCCTTGTGGCTCTGATGGATCTAGATTTTTGAGGTGAAGCATATTCATCAAATCTGGGTTTGACATGGCCTTGTATGTTAGGCAAAGGTCACCTCTGAGCAAGCGGTGGCGACTGAATAGAGCTGGAGTTCTTTCAGTCGGGCAGCATAGGATAGATTTTGAGACCCTTTATCCTTTTGGTGAGGAACTTTGTGGCCTCTCCAGCTGCTGCAAGTGTCGGGTCAGATACATTCCGAATGGGGCATTGTACTCAATCATTGGTCTGATGAGTGATGAGTAAAGGGAGACTATAACCCCCTTGATCTAGATGAGAACCCCTTCATGATAAGGTGGGCAATGTAGAAGGTCTTCCTAACTACTTGAGCTACAGGGGTGTCGAATGGCAGACTACTATCAACCTGGGTCCCCAGGTCCCTGATAACTTCTTCTGTGCTCAGTGGATTGCCTCCTATTTGGTAGCTAGGGGTAACCTTGTTTTTCCCGGAGGGTATGACTATGCATTTTTGGCATTTAACTTTAGGCCGTGGCTCTGGCACCAGTTATCCGCTTCTGTGAGACCCTTCTGAAGGATATCTGTGTCAGATGTGTTTTCTACTATGGCACCCAGTTTGCAGTCATCTGCAAACTTTGTCAGCCATAACCCTCCTGTGTTTGCTTGTACTGAAAAGTAGATGCCAAACAAGAGTGGGCCCAGGACTGAGCCCTGTGGGACACCACTTGTGACAGGCTTTGAGTCTGACATGGTGCCAGCAACTCTGACCCTGTGGGTTCTGTCACTCAGCCAGTTTGCAACCCATCTTGTGATGTATGGGTTAACATTTAAGCTGATGAGTTTTTCAATGATACCCGAGTGGGGTATTGTATCAAGGCCTTAGCCAGATCGAGGTAGGCTGTATGGACTGCCTTTCCTCATCAATGGCTTTGGTGACTGTTTCAAAAGTCAACCAAGTTTAAAAGGCATGATCTGCCTTTGACAAAGCCAAACTGGGTTGGATCCAAAGTCTGCAAATTCCTATGTCTTTATTTATGAGGTCCATTATGATCCTCTCCATGGCTTTGCAGATAAGGCTTGTCAAGCTAATGGGCGGTAATTTCCAGGGTCGGTGGAGGCACCGCCTTTGTGAAGTGGGACCACAGTTGCAGTGCGCCACCCCTGGGTACGTATCCAGAGGTAAGACTTTGATTAAACAGCTGTCCTAGCTGTGGGTTTAATTCCTCATTGAGTTTGTGGAGCACACAGCCGGGGACACCATCAGGTCCCATGGATGCTTTGTTTTTTGCTTTGGAGAGAGCAGTTCTCACTTGGGCGCTGGAGATGTTTGGGGGGCTGCAATCGTTTGGTATAGATATCTCTCCTTTTGGGGGGGAGGGGGGGGAGAAGTTTGCACTGAACCTGTCAGCCAGTATGTTGGCAATGTCTGTAGGATCAGTAATCTTCACATCATTTTGAACTAGTTCTGAGCATATCTGGGAGTTTCCTCCTAGGTTTCTAACATAGCTAAAGAAGGCCTTATGATTGTCTTTTGAGTCTTTAGCTATTTAGTCTATTAGCTGTACTTCTAACCCTAAGGTCAGTATCTATTGCACATGTACATTAAATGTATTATTATATATGCACTTACCTTAGCCGTACTTCTAACCCTAAGGTCAGTATCTATTGCACATGTACGTTAAATGTATTACTATGTATGCACATACTTTAGCCCTACTTCTAACCCTAAGTTAAGTGTCTATTGCACACGTACGTTAAATGTATTACTATATATGCACTTAACTTGACCCTACATCTAACCCTAAGGTCAGTATCTATTGCACATGTACGTTAAATGTATTACTGTATATGCAATTACCTTAACCCTACTTCTAACCCTAAGGCCAGTATCTATTGCACATGTACGTTAAATGTATTACTATGTATGCGCTTACCTTAACCCTACTTCTAACTATAAGGTCAGTATCTATTGCACATGTACGTTAAATGTATTACTATATATGCACTTACCTTAACCCTACTTCTAACCCTAAGGTCAGTATCTATTGCACATGTACGTTAAATGTATTACTATATACGCACTTACCTTAGCCCTACTTCTAACCCTAAGGTCAGTATCTATTGCACATGTACGTTAAACGTATTACTATATATGCACTTTCCTTAACCCTGCTTCTAACCCTAAGGTTAGTATCTATTACACATGTACATTAAATGTATTACTATATATGCACTTACCTTAACCCTACTTCTAACTATAAGGTTAGTATCTATTGCACATGTAGGTTAAATGTATTACTATATATGCACTTACCTTAACCCTACTTCTAACCCTAAGGTCAGTATCTATTGCACATGTACATTAAATGCATTACTATATATGCACTTACCTTAACCCTACTTCTAACCCTAAGGACAGTATCTATTGCACATGTACGTTAAATGTATTACTATATATGCAATTACCTTAGCCCTACTTCTAACCCTAAGGTCAGTATCTATTGCACGGTAATGCTTAAATGTATTACTATATATGCACTTACCTTAGCCCTACTTCTAACCCTAAGGTCAGTATCTATTGCACATGTACGTTAAATGTATTACTATATATGCACTTTCCTTAACCCTGCTTCTAACCCTAAGGTCAGTATCTATTGCACATGTACGTTAAATGTGTTACTATATATGCACTTTCCTTAACCCTGCTTCTAACCCTAAGGTCAGTATCTATTGCACATGTACGTTAAATGTATTACTATATATGTAATTACCTTAGCCCTACTTCTAACCCTAAGGTCAGTATCTATTGCACATGTACGTTAAATGTATTACTATATATGCACTTACCTTAGCCCTGCTTCTAACCCTAAGGTCAGTATCTATTGCACATGTGCATTAAATGTATTACTATATATGCACTTACCTTAGCCGTACTTCTAACCCTAAGCCAGTATCTATTGCACATGTACGTTAAATGTATTACTATATATGCACTTACCTTGGCCATACTTCTAACCCTAAGGTCAGTATCTATTGCACATGTACGTTAAATGTATTACTATATATGCACTTACCTTAGCTGTACTTCTAACCCTAAGGTCAGTATCTGTTGCACATGTACGTTAAATGTATTACTATATATGCACTTACCTTAGCCGTACTTCTAACCCTAAGGTCAGTATCTATTGCACATGTACGTTAAATGTATTACTATATATGCACTTACCTTAGCCATGCTTCTAACCCTAAGGTCAGTATCTATTGCACATGTACGTTAAATGTATTACTATATATGCACTTTCCTTAACCCTGCTTCTAACCCTAAGGTCAGTATCTATTGCACATGTACGTTAAATGTGTTACTATATATGCACTTACCTTAACCCTACTTCTAACTATAACGTCAGTATCTATTGCACATGTATGTTAAATGTATTACTATATATGCACTTACCTTAACCCTACTTCTAACCCTAAGGTCAGTATCTATTGCACATATACATTAAATGTATTACTATATATGCACTTACCTTAACCCTACTTCTAACCCTAAGGTCAGTATCTATTGCACATGTACATTAAATGTATTGCTATATATGCACTTACCTTAACCCTACTTCTAACCCTAAGGTCAGTATCTATTGCACATGTACGTTAAATGTATTACTATATATGCACTTTCCTTAACCCTGCTTCTAACCCTAAGGTCAGTATCTATTTTACATGTACATTAAATGTGTTACTATATATGCACTTACCTTAGCCCTACTTCTAACCCTAAGGTCAGTATCTATTGCACATGTACGTTAAATGTATTACTATATATGCAATTACCTTAGCCCTACTTCTAACCCTAAGGTCAGTATCTATTGCACATGTACGTTAAATGTATTACTATATATGCACTTACCTTAGCCCTACTTCTAACCCTAAGGTCAGTATCTATTGCACATGTAAGTTAAATGTATTACTATATATGCACTTACCTTAGCCCTACTTCTAACCCTAAGGTCAGTATCTATTGCACATGTACGTTAAATGTATTACTATATATGCACTTTCCTAACCCTGCTTCTAACCCTAAGGTCAGTATCTATTGGACATGTACGTTAAATGTATTACTATATATGCACTTTCCTTAACCCTGCTTCTAACCCTAAGGTCAGTATCTATTGGACATGTACATTAAATGTGTTACTATATATGCACTTACCTTAGCCGTACTTCTAACCCTAAGGCCAGTATCTATTGCACATGTACGTTAAATGTATTACTATATATGCACTTACCTTAGCCGTACTTCTAACCCTAAGGTCAGTATCTATTGCACATGTACGTTAAATGTATTACTATATATGCATTTACCTTAGCCTTACTTCTAACCCTAAGGTCAGTATCTATTGCACATGTACGTTAAATGTATTACTATATATGCACTTACCTTAGCTGTACTTCTAACCCTAAGGTCAGGATCTATTGCACATGTACGTTAAATGTATTACTATATATGCACTTACCTTAGCCGTACTTCTAACCCTAATGTCAGTATCTATTGCACATGTACGTTAAATGTATTACTATGTATGCACTTACCTTAGCCCTACTTCTAACCCTAAGGTCAGTATCTATTGCACACGTACGTTAAATGTATTACTATATATGCACTTAACTTGACCCTACTTCTAACCCTAAGGTCAGTATCTATTGCACATGTACGTTAAATGTATTACTATATATGCACTTACCTTAACCCTACTTCTAACCCTAAGGTCAGTATCTATTGCACATGTACGTTAAATGTATTACTATATACGCACTTACCTTAGCCCTACTTCTAACCCTAAGGTCAGTATCTATTGCACATGTACGTTAAATGTATTACTATATATGCACTTTCCTTAACCCTGCTTCTAACCCTAAGGTTAGTATCTATTGCACATGTACATTAAATGTATTACTATATATGCACTTACCTTAACCCTACTTCTAACTATAAGGTTAGTATCTATTGCACATGTACGTTAAATGTATTACTATATATGCACTTACCTTAACCCTACTTCTAACCCTAAGGTCAGTATCTATTGCACATGTACATTAAATGCATTACTATATATGCACTTACCTTAACCCTACTTCTAACCCTAAGGACAGTATCTATTGCACATGTACGTTAAATGTATTACTATATATGCAATTACCTTAGCCCTACTTCTAACCCTAAGGTCAGTATCTATTGCACATGTACGTTAAATGTATTACGATATATGCACTTACCTTAGCCCTACTTCTAACCCTAAGGTCAGTATCTATTGCACATGTACGTTAAATGTATTACTATATATGCAATTACCTTAGCCCTACTTCTAACCCTAAGGTCAGTATCTATTGCACATGTACGTTAAATGTATTATTATATATGCAATTACCTTAGCCCTACTTCTAACCCTAAGGTCAGTATCTATTGCACATGTACGTTAAATGTATTACTATATATGCACTTAACTTAGCCCTACTTCTAACCCTAAGGTCAGTATCTATTGCACATGTACGTTAAATGTATTACTATATGTGCACTTACCTTAACCCTACTTCTAACCCTAAGGTCAGTATCTATTGCACATGTACGTTAAATGTATTACTATATATGCACTTACCTTAGCCCTGCTTCTAACCCTAAGGTCAGTATCTATTGCACATGTACGTTAAATGTATTACTATATATGCACTTTCCTTAACCCTGCTTCTAACCCTAAGGTCAGTATCTATTGCACATGTACGTTAAATGTGTTACTATATATGCACTTTCCTTAACCCTGCTTCTAACCCTAAGGTCAGTATCTATTGCACATGTACGTTAAATGTGTTACTATATATGCACTTACCTTAGCCCTGCTTCTAACCCTAAGGTCAGTATCTATTGCACATGTGCATTAAATGTATTACTATATATGCACTTACCTTAGCCGTACTTCTAACGCTAAGGTCAGTATCTATTGCACATGTACGTTAAATGTATTACTATATATGCACTTACCTTAGCTGTACTTCTAACCCTAAGGTCAGTATCTGTTGCACATGTACGTTAAATGTATTACTATATATGCACTTACCTTAGCCGTACTTCTAATCCTAAGGTCAGTATCTATTGCACATGTACGTTAAATGTATTACTATATATGGACTTACCTTAGCCCTACTTCTAATCCTAAGGTCAGTATCTATTGCACATGTACGTTAAATGTATTACTATATATGCACTTACCTTAGTCCTACTTCTAACCCTAAGGTCAGTATCTATTGCACATGTACGTTAAATGTATTACTATATATGCACTTTCCTTAACCCTGCTTCTAACCCTAAGGTCAGTATCTATTGCACATGTACATTAAATGTATTACTATATATGCACTTACCTTAACCCTACTTCTAACTATAACATCAGTATCTATTGCACATGTATGTTAAATGTATTACTATATATGCACTTACCTTAACCCTACTTCTAACCCTAAGGTCAGTATCTATTGCACATATACATTAAATGTGTTACTATATATGCACTTACCTTAACCCTACTTCTAACCCTAAGGTCAGTATCTATTGCACATATACATTAAATGTATTGCTATATATGCACTTACCTTAACCCTACTTCTAACCCTAAGGACAGTATCTATTGCACATGTACGTTATATGTATTACTATATATGCAATTACCTTAGCCCTACTTCTAACTCTAAGGTCAGTATCTATTGCACATGTACATTAAATGTATTACTATATATGCACTTACCTTAGCCCTACTTCTAACCCTAAGGCCAGTATCTATTGCACATGTACATTAAATGTATTACTATATATGCACTTACCTTAGCCGTACTTCTAACTCTAAGGTCAGTATCTATTGCACATGCACATTAAATGTATTACTTTATATGCTCTTACCTTAAACCTACTTCTAGCCCTAAGGTCAGTATCTATTGCACATGTACGTTAAATGTATTACTATATATGCACTTACCTTAGCCCTACTTCTAACCCTAAGGTCAGTATCTATTGCACATGTATGTTAAATGTATTACTATACATGCACTTTCGTTAACCCTGCTTCTAACCCTAAGGTCAGTATCTATTGCACATGTACGTTAAATGTATTACTATATATGCACTTTCCTTAACCCTGCTTCTAACCCTAAGGTCAGTATCTATTGCACATGTACATTAAATGTATTACTATATATGCACTTACCTTAGCCGTACTTCTACCCTAAGGCCAGTATCTATTGCACATGTGCGTTAAATGTATTACTATATATGCACTTACCTTAGTCGTACTTCTAACCCTAAGGTCAGTATATGTTGCACATGTACGTTAAATGTATTACTATATATGCACTTACCTTAGCTGTACTTCTAACCCTAAGGTCAGTATGTATTGCACATGTACGTTAAATGTATTACTTTATATGCACTTACCTTAGCCGTACTTCTAACCCTAAGGTCAGTATCTATTGCAGATGTACGTTAAATGTATTACTATATATACACTTACCTTAGCCCTACTTCTAACCCTAAGGTCAGTGTCTATTGCACATGTACGTTAAATGTATTACTATATATGCAATTACCTTAGCCCTACTTCTAACCCTAAGGTCAGTGTCTATTGCACATGTACGTTAGTTTGTTATACAGGATAAGGGAATCTCCTACTGATGTTTTACCTCAGTAAACATGATGTGGCCAACTATGGGAATTCGATAATTAGAATTTCGTGCTTTTTCACATTCGGTGTACTTGCGTTTCGATATTTTGGTGTCAGACTTCAGGGATTTGTGTATGTGAACGTTCGACATTATGATATAGACCCAGATAATTACTAGTGAAATGAGGGTGGAGCTAGGGACTAAACACTTTATTTAAGGGGTAAAATAAAGCATTTCAAGTCATTACTAACACAAACTCACCCAGACTCTGTCACAACTTGCTGTGAGGGAAAGGTTAGTTTATTTTTGCTTTCTTGTATTTTGTATTTCTTTAATGCCTTCTTCTGTTCAGTATATTGTGATTTATTTTCTTTACACTGTGTTTTACTTGTAGTCTGCCTTTAAGTGCACATTTAAACTAGGAAAGAGACCACAGCTGTGTCTCCTGTGAGTCTCACAGAAATTAGAACAGGTATAGTAAGGTTAATTATCAGTGAACTGAGGGTGGAGCTAGGGACTAAACCTTCTAATTATGGGGGTAAAATAAAGCATTTCAAGGCTTTACTGGAAAAGCTCACCCAGACTCTGCCACAACTGACTGTGAGGGAATGGTTATTTTACTTTTGCTTTCTTGTATTTTGTATTGCTTTTCAGCCTTCTTCTGTTTTGTATATTACGATTTATTTTCTTTACACTGTGTTTTACTTGTAGTCTGCCTTTAACTGCATATTTAAAATAGGAAAAAGACCACAGCATGTCTCCTATGAGTGTCACAGAAATTAGAACAGGTACATTTAAGTTAATTACCTTCAAACTTATGGTGAAGCTAGAGGTTAAATATTATATTTAAGGGGTAAAATAAAATATTTCTAGGCTTTACGAGAAAATCTCACCCATACTCTGCTGCAACTTAATGTGATGGAAAGATGAGTTCATTTTTGGCTTCATTGTATTTTGTATTGCTTTATTGCTTTCTTCTATTTGTCTATTGTGATTTATTTTCTTTACAATGTGTTTTGCTTGCAGTCTGCATTTTCCTGCATATTTGAACTAGGAACGAGACCACAGCTGTGTCTCCTGTGATTTACATAAAATTAGAACAGGTCAACTAAGGTTAATTTCATGAGAAGTGAGGGTAGAGCTAGGGACTGAAACTTCTATTTAAGGGGTAAAATAAAGCATTTCAAGTCTTTACTGGCAACGTTTATGTAGACTCTGTCACAAGTTGCTGCAAGGCAAAGGTTACTTTATTTTTGCTTTGTTGTATTTTGTATTTCTTTATTGCCTTCTTCTGTTTTGTATATTGTGATTTATTTTCTTTACACTGTTTTACTTGTAGTCTGATTTTAACTGCATATTTAATCTAGGAAAGTTAATTACCTGTGAACTGAGGGTGAAGTTAAGGATCAGACCTTCTATTTAAGGGGTGAAATATAACATTTGAAGGCTTTGCTGGAAAAGCTCATCCAGATTCTGTCACAACGTAGTGTGAGGAAAAGGTTAGTTTATTTTTACTTTCTTGTACTTTGCATTGCTTTAATGCCTTATCCTGTTTTGTATATTGTGATTTATTTTCTTTACACTGTGTTTTGCTTGTAGTCTGCTTTTAACTGCATATTTAAACTAGGATTTAGACCACAGCTCTGTGTCTGCTGTGAGTCATACAAAAATTAGAACACGTCAGCTAAGGTTAATTACGTGAGAAGTGAGGGTAGAGCTAGGGACTGAAACTTCTATTTAAGGGGTAAAATAAAGCATTTCAAGTCTTTACTGGATAAACTTATGTAGACTCTGTCACAAGTTGCTGCAAGGGAAATGTTGCTTTATTTTTGCTTTGTTGTATTTTGTATTTGCCGGCTTCTGTTTTGTATATTGTGATTTATTTTCTTTACAGTGTGTTTTACTTGTAGTCTGATTTTAACTACATATTTAAACTAGGTAAGAGACCAGAGAGAAATTAGAAGAGGTCAATTTTGGTTAAATATCTGTTAACTGAGGGTGGAACTATTGACTAAACCTTCTATTGAAGGGGTAAAAAAGCACTTCAAGGCTTTACTGGAAAAGCTCACCCTGATTGTGCTGCAACTTACTGAGATGGGAAGGTTAGCTTACTTTTGCTTTCTTGTAGTTTTTATTGCTTTATTGCCTTCTTCTGTTTTGTATATTGCAATTTATTTTCTTTACACTGTGTTTTACGTGTGGTCTGCTTTTCTTGCATATTTAAACTAGGAAAGAGACCACAGCTGTGTCTCCTGGGAGTCGCAGAGAAATTAGAACAGGTAAATTAAGGTTAATTACCTTCAAACTGAAGGTGGAGCTAGGAGGGACTAAACCTTCAATTTGAGGGACAAAATAAAGTATTTCAGGGCTTTACTGGAAAAAACTCAACCAAACTCTGCCACAACTTGCTGTGAGGGAAAAGTTAGTTCATTTTTTCTTTCTTTTTTTTTTTTTGTGTGCTGCTTTAGTGCCTTCTTATGTTTGTATATTGTGATTTATTTTCCTTATGATATGTTTTAATTGTAGTTTGCTTTTACCTGTATATTTAAACTAGGAAAGAGACAACAGCTGTGTCCCTGTGATTCACACAGAAATTAAAAAAAAATCAGTTAAGGATAATTACATGTGAACTGAGGGAGGAACTACAGACTTAACCTTATATTTAAGGGGTAAAATGAAGCATTTCAAGGATTCACGGAAAGGTTCACCCAGACTCATCCACAACCTACCAAGAGTGAAAAGTTAGTTTATTTTTGTTTTTGTTTTTTTGTATTGCTTTATTGTCTTCTGTTTTGCATATTGTGATTTAATTTCTTTACACTAGGTTTAACTTGTAGTCTTCATTTAACTGCATATTTAAACTAGGAAAGATACCGCAGTGGTTTCTCCTTTGAGTTGCCCAGAAATTAGAACAGGTAACTTATAGTTAATTATCTGGAAACTGAGGGGAGAGCTAGGGACTTAACCTTCTATTTAAAGGGGAAATAAATATTTCAAGGGTTTACTGGAAAAGGTCATCCAGACTCTGTCATAACTTGCTTAGCGAGAGAAAGTTTAGTTTATTGTTGCTTTCTTGCATTTTGTATTGCTTTATTGCCTTCTTCTGTTTTATATATTGTGATTTATTTTCTTTACACTGTGTTTTACTTGTAATCTGCTTTTAAGCAGATATCTAAACTAGGGAAGAGACCACAGCCATGCCTCCTGTGAATCACACAGAAATTACAATTGGTCAAGTAACGTTAATTACTTGTGAACTGACAGTGAAGCTAGGGACTAAGCCTTCTATTTAAGTGGTAAAAAAAAAAAACATTTCAAGGCTTTACTGGAAAAGCTCATCCAGAGTCTGCCACAGCTTTCTGTGAGTGAAAGGTTAGTTTATTTTTGCTTTCTTATATTTTGTTTTGCTTTATTATCTTCTGTTTTGTATATTGTGATTTATTTTCTTTACACTGTGTTTTTCTTGTAGTCTGCTTTTAAATGCATATTTAAACTAGGAAAGAGACCACAGCTGTCTCCTGCGAGTCACACAGAAATTAGAGCAGGTGTGTTAAGGTGAAATAACTATGAAGTGAAGGTGGAGCTAGGGACTAAACATTCTATTTAAGGGGTAAAATAAAACATTTCAAGGCTTTACTGGAAAAGCTAACCCGGACTCTACCACAACTTGCTTTGAGTGAAAGGTTAGTTTATTTTTTGCTTTCTTGTGTTTTGCATTGCTTTATTGCCTTCTTCTGTTTTGTATATTGCGATTTATGTACTTTACACTGTGTTTTTACATGCAGTCTGCTTTTGTCTGTATATTTAAACTATTAAAGAGGTCACAGCTGTGTCTCCTGTGAGTCACACACAAATTATTTTTCCCCACCTTCCTACCCTGGTGCTGTAATGCTTTTAAACTCAACTGTCTTTCTAGCTGCATGCCCCTTGTGTTAATTTGACCACATATCTCCTTTCCTCTCCTCTTCCATTGGATATTGTGAGTAAGCACAAAATTAAATTTTTTTGAAATCACTCCCCATCAACTATTTAAATTTATTGGCCAACCCACTGTAGTCTATAAAAAACAGAATACAAAGGGCCCACCCCCTTCCAATCTATCTTGCTCTTTTGAAATTAGTGCCTCTCCACTTAGATAGCTAAAGCTTAAATTTCCCCCTCTTTCATATGTAATTACTTAGTGTACACTGCAACTCTTAGGATATTAACACATTTTACATCTTATATTTAAAATCTGCAACATCTACTGCAAGGCTACCAATTATTGGACAGCCCACATTCTGCCTCTCAGTAGTCATATCGCAATTAGTGCTTCTGTTTTACTTCTACTGAGAGAAGGAACATAGGGGCATTATTTCCTGAGTGATGCTTATCACCAGAATGCCTAATAACGGCTTCATAGGTGCCAGCTTGGTATTTGTGCTTATACTTTGCTCCTGGTGAGAAGATGATCAGAGTGCTTAGATTCTTGACTGCAACTGGTTGTGAAGTGAGTGTCTCTTCTTGAACTTTCTGATTGGTCTGGTTGCATTTTAAGGCATCTACCAGGAAAAGGTGATAACAAACCTGCAGACCCTTGCATCATCTGCTACAAGATTGCGGATAACCGAACAGGCTATGGCCTGTTTATCAGCTAGGGAATGGGGTCTATATCACTTTGCTGAAGTTTTACAACTTCGAATGCTATATGGTCGAAACCATATGTTCGAAGTAGTAAAACTTCGAAAACTGAAAACAAAAAACAAAAAAAAAATAAATAAAAAATAAAAATAATAAAAACCGTAACTGACGGTTGTAAGTAGGGGGCAAGCCTGCCTGCACCCCTATGTGGGGGGATGTGCACCCCCAAACCCACCACTCTTTAAATATACCAGCTCCGAGACTGCACTACAATGCACTACAGTGTGGAAAGGGAAGAATTGTCTTTACTACACTGTAGTGCGATCTCGGAGTTGGTATATTTAAAGAGCGGGGGGTGTGGGGACTGCAGGTGGGCTTGCTCCCCTGCTTACAACTGTCAGTTACGGTTTTTATTATTTTTATATTTTGTTTCAGTTTTCGAAGTTTTATAACTTTGAACATATGGGTTCAACCATATAGTGTTCAAAGTTGTAAAACTTCGACAACGTGATATAGACCCTAGGGAATGGTGCTACAATTTTACTTCTAGTGAGAGAAGAAACAAAGGAGCATTGTATCCCAACAGAGTGAAGCTGTGGTGAGACCAGCACTAGTAGTAGTCAGCCAGTAGCCATTCTGCTGGCTCCCCTCTTTTCATCATTCTTGACAAGCTAATTCCTTCTTTTTACTAAGTAATGTTTGATTTGCTTTTAACTTTAGAATATCTGCCTAAATACTTCATCCATAAATCATCAGGTTCTACTTTTTAATTAGTTTCCCCTCAAGAGTTTGGCAGTGTCCTGTATAGCCACAGACACCTTGTGTTAAAACATTTTTCCTGTAAATGCACCATTGAAATTTCACCCATACCTAGTTACACACAGGGCAACTAGTTTGCAGTCACAAACACTGTCCCAAAGCTGGATACTCCAGACATTAGACAGTTGGCTTGAGAATATAAAGTAATCAATTAAAAAAGGTCTGTTGCCATGGATATGAACTTTCCTACTATCTCTGTTACCAACTTGGTTGATATGGGCATCCTGAGGCAATGTAAAAATTGCCTTGTGTTTACTGACAACCAGTTAATTTTCAAACAAACTGATATGGTATGTGAGAGATGTATTTACACAATATCACTGGAGGCAAAACACATACATAAAAGCACTCCTAACATCAATAAGATTGTCAGTAGTACACACACTGCACCCATCACACACAATTCAAAACAGACACATAGACCCCACATAAGCTAAGGCACTTAAATGTAACCTTCCTAAATCCCAAAGACCTCCTAGACAAAGTACACATAACAAACACCCTCAGCAGCCCTGAATGCACTCTTTCAAAACCATATCTCATACAGCCTCTACTTCTATTATATGTGGACATTGGAGACTCCTTTGTGAGACACACTGATGTCTCTCTTACAAGGCTGAGTAAGGACAAAATTATGGTGAATAGCTTATCAGGGGTCAGGATCTGCCACATTACTCATGCACTCAGGTCGACCACAAGTACCAGTATGACTCAGTCATAGTCCATGTGGGTGTAAATGACCTGAGACATACCTCCCTAGACTATATGAAGAGAGACATCATGGAACTCTCAGAATATGTGTCCCAGGCTGGTATAAGCCTAGCATTGTGCAGCATTTTACCTTCTTGAAGGATGATGCCACAATACAAAGAAAAGATTACTGACTTTAATAATTGGCTTAATTTCTGCTGTCATTCTAAGGGGGTGCAATATTTGTCAGCATGGAAGAAGATGGTCAACAGCCCACATTACCGATGCCACAATACACAGAAAAGATTACTGACTTTAATAATTGGCTTAATTTCTGGTGTCATTCTAAGGGGGTGCAATATTTGTCAGCATGGAAGAAGATGGTCAACAGCCCACATTACTTTTTCAGGGATGGTTTGTACCTCTTCTCTCTAGGTTTCTGAATATTAGCTAAAACATTGTCATTCCTTATAGTGCTTTTTTTAGGCAATGCCAGACTGAAAGTACTTCCAACATAGCAAATCAAAAATAAGAAAACCTAAAGGTGTTACTGCTAAATGCTAGGATTCTAAATAAAAGAACTCCATTTTCTAGATGCTCCCTTTACCCTAGAGAATGTTGCTGTCTGCGCTGTTACTAAGAAATGGTCTAATTCCATGGAGAGCACACCTGTAGTACAAGGTTATGATGCCACATGTTTAGTCCAGCTACGACACAGACAGGGACTAAAGGTGGAGATGTCTTGATTTACATCAAAAATAAATATACCTCAAGGCTGTTCAAACAGGATAATGCAACTGAGCTTCTCCAATTTCACATCACCATAGGCAAAATCCAGTACCACTTCCTTGCAAGCTACAGGTCCCCCTCTATGACCCAGCTAGGGGTGCAACCATACTGGATCTGGTCCTCACCAATATGGGAGAGTGTTGCATACCCCCTAGTGTAATGTTTTCTCTGGTAAGGTCAAAATAAAAAATGGTCTTCTATGAAGTAAAAATAAAACCTGGGACCACAACTAATCCTGGAATATTCAGGAACTACTGTAAGGCTAACTTTCTACTATTAAGTGATAGCCTGGCAAAATTTCAAGTCTCAATAAGCCCCAAGAATACTGCTTCCTATGCAGAACTGTTTACCAAAACCCCATATAAGCATGTTAATGGCTGCATATATACAGCTGTACCCACCAGGAAGAAGTGGAGAACTAACTCAAAAACAAGCCACCCAGGTAGAATCACATTGCCAATAGTCTGTATAACAGAAGGAAAAAAACAGGGCAAAAATTAGGAGATGCAATACCCAGCAGGATAAAAGCAGTCTCATAAAACTAAACAAACAGCTCAGAGGACAAATGAAGTCTACCAAAGCAAAATTTGAGGTAAATTTGGCTTCCCAGGCCAAGGACAACCACAAGGCATTCTTTAGCTACGTCCGCAACCTCAAAGGCAATACACAATTGTGTGCAGATCTCATTGTAAATGGAACCACCTATAGTGAGCCAGAAGTTACAGCAAACCTACTGACTTACAAATTCAGCTCCAGCTCTTTACCCCTCTCTCCCCTCAACATTCCCTCAGGAAATACCATCCAATATAACTCCCCCTGCTATCACTAGGAATCAGGTTCTTAATACTCTCTCTAAGGCCAAGAACACTGCATCAATGGGCTCAGGCAATATCCCAGGATGCCTTTTAAATAGCATGAAACATGATCTACCAGGACCTCTAGGATTGCTATTTAACTGTAGCCTCCAAACAGGCTTCATGCCCCAGGAATAGAGAACAGCAACAGTCATCCCTCTGCACAAAGGTGGACCATCTACAGACCCTGGAAACTACAGACTCATTAAGTCTCACTAATCCCATATGTAAAGCCATGGAAAGAATTATCATGGAAATGATCAATAATAACATAGGAAACCTCCAGACACTGGACCCAACCCAGTTTAGTTTCATTAAGGGCAGGTCATGCCTACTCAACCTGGTCGACTTCTTTGAGAAGGTCACCAAAGCAATGGATGAGGGGAAATGGTTCACACTGCCTACCTTGACCTTGCCAAGGCATTTGACACAATATGCCACTTGGAAATTGTTGACAAATTTAAGAGGTTAGGTACAAAGCCTTATGTCACCCAGCGGATAGCCAGCTGGCTCACAGACAGGAGCCAGGAAGTTAGAATTGGTGAGTCCACCTCTACAAAGAGGTCAGTCACAAGTGGAGTTCCTCAGGCATCAGTCCTGGGTCAACTCCTTTTTGGCATTTACTTCTCTGAAGTCAAGGCTAGTGTCAATGGCCTCTGGCTGACTAAATTTGCTGATTATTGCAAATTAGGAGCTGTCATTGAATTCTACACTGACGCAAATGTTCTCCAGCAAGGGATGACAAACAACTGGTGTCAGAGCCATAGATTAAAATTAAATGCCAAGAAATGCATAATAGTGTCCTTCCGGAAGACATCCATCCCCAGTAACTATCATATTGGTAACATACCACTAAGAGTTGACCCAGTAGTCAGGGACTTGGGGATACACATAGACAGTAATCTAGCCTTTGACCATCATGTTTCTATGGCAGCAAGGAAATCATTCTTTGTTGTGCAACTTATAAACAAAGGTATTGCATCTAGGTCCAAGGAAGCCATTGTTTCACTGTATTCAGCATTTATCAGACCTATCATTGAGTACAATGTTCCCTTTGGTATGTACCTAACCAGGCATATCCAACAATTGGAACATTTACAGAGATTCATCACTTAAAGAATATAGGATGTAAGTAACATGTCTTGTGCAGACCACCTCAAGGCCCTATCCCTGTATTCTGTCTCCTACAGGCTGTTAAAGGAAGATCTATTCCTGGCATACAAGGCATTGTCAGACCCCACTCTGATGGATGTCCTTTATATTCGTAAAACAAACAGCACCAGAGTTACCCTTTCTAAAGACTTAAACCTTGCTGTGAAGTCTAAATCTCAAAATGCACGCACTCGAGGCCCTTCTCAGTATGGAGAACATCGATGTCTGTGCTGTGACAGAAACCTGGTTCAAGGCTCCTGAGAGCACCCCAGCGCTATCAGGTTTTACCTCATATCATGCGTTCCGGCCCCAAAATCAGGAAAATACCAAGAAAGGAGGGGGGGTATCCATATTCATCAAGGACACCCACACCTCAAGACTGGTGGCAACGCATGATGCATCGGAGACCATCCAGGTGCAATTAACCGTAGGCAAGACTGCTCTGCAAATAGTAGCATGTTACAGGCCACCCTCACAAACTCAGGAACCTCACATGGCCTTCCTGAAAACACTAGAGGGATAAATGTATCACCAAACACCATCATACTAGGTGACTTCAATTACCCAAATATAGACTGGGAACACTACTCAAGCCCAAACACCCTAGCCCAAAAGTTCCTGGAATTCATAAACTCTAATGCCATGGAACAACTAGTCACCATTCCCACAAGAGGAGATAACATACTGATCTCATCATCACGAACATGGGAGCACAATGTTCAACACCGAAGTATACCCCTCACTGGTGAGATCAGATCACAACTAATCTCGCTGGAGGTCCTCATCCCACCCCCACCTGAAATAAAAAGACCACAGTAAAGAACTTCCCAAAGCCGACTTCACACTTCTAAAGACTAGTGTGGTCTCCTTTAAGGCCCCGAGCGGCGGAAAACAGTACTCAAGCCGCTGAATCACTTACAAATGCCTTCTACCAGCACCTGCAGGACTGCATGGATAAGGCAATCCCAAGCAAAACAAAGACTCTTTGTACCAAAGGCAAGCGTCCAGTCTGGTGGACCCCAGCCATAAACAAACTCTACAACAAAAGGAGGAAGCTACTACAAGATAGAGCAAAATCCTTAAAAGGTAAGACACCCTTGATCACTATAAGTAAAAACTAAGAGCTCTCATAAAATCATCCAAAGCAAATTTCGAGAGAAAAATAGCTAAAGACTCAAAAGACAATCATAAGGCCTTCTTTAGCTATGTTAGAAACCTAGGAGGAAACTCCCAGATATGCTCAGAACTAGTTCAAAATGATGTGAAGATTACTGATCCTACAGACATTGCCAACATACTGGCTGACAGGTTCAGTGCAAACTTCTCACCCCTCCCCAAAAGGAGAGATATCTATACCAAATGATTGCAGCCCCCAAACATCTCCAGCGCCCAAGTGAGAACTGCTCTCTCCAAAGCAAAAACACAGCATCCATGGGACCTGATGGTGTCCCCGGCTGTGTGCTCCACGAACTCAATGAGGAATTAAACCCACAGCTAGGACAGCTGTTTAATCAAAGTCTTACCTCTGGATACGCACCCAGGAGTGGCGCACTGCAACTGTGGTCCCACTTCACAAAGGCGGTGCCTCCACAGACCCTGGTAATTACCGGCCCATTAGCTTGACAAGCCTTATCTGCAAAGCCATGGAGAGGATCATAATGGACCTCATAAATAAAGACATTGGGAATTTGCAGACTTTGGATCCAACCCAGTTTGGCTTTGTCAAAGGCAGATCATGCCTTTTAAACTTGGTTGACTTTTTCAAACAGTCACCAAAGCCATTGATGAGGGAAAGGCAGTCCATACAGCCTACCTCGATCTGGCTAAGGCCTTCGATACAATACCCCACTCGGGTATCATTGAAAAACTCATCAGCGTAAATGTTAACCCATACATCACAAGATGGGTTGCAAACTGGCTGAGTGACAGAACCCACAGGGTCAGAGTTGCTGGCGCCATGTCAGACTCAAAGCCTGTCACAAGTGGTGTCCCACAGGGCTCAGTCCTGGGCCCACTCTTGTTTGGCATCTACTTTTCTGAAGTACAAGCAAACACAGGAGGGTTATGGCTGACAAAGTTTGCAGATGACTGCAAACTGGGCGCCATAGTAGAAAACACATCTGACACAGATATCCTTCAGAAGGGTCTCACAGAAACGGATAACTGGTGCCAGAGCCACGGCCTAAAGTTAAATGCCAAAAATGCATAGTCATACCCTTCGGAAAAACAAGGTTACCCCTAGCTACCAAATAGGAGGCAATCCACTGAGCACAGAAGAAGTTATCAGGGACCTGGGGACCCAGGTTGATAGTAGTCTGTCATTCGACACCCATGTAGCTAAAGTAGTTAGGAAGACCTTCTACATTGCCCACCTTATCATGAAGGGATTCTCATCTAGATCAAGGGAGGTTATAGTCTCCCTTTACTCATCACTCATCAGACCAATGATTGAGTACAATGCCCCATTTGGAATGTATCTGACCCGACACTTGCAGCAGCTGGAGAGGCCACAAAAGTTCCTCACCAAAAGGATAAAGGGTCTCAAAAATCTATCCTATGCTGCCCGACTGAAAGAACTCCAGCTCTATTCAGTCGCACGCTTGCTCAGAGGTGACCTTTGCCTAACATACAAGGCCATGTCAAACCCAGATTTGATGAATATGCTTCACCTCAAAAATCTAGATCCATCAGAGCCACAAGGGCGGAGACTTAAACCTCGACACGGCTATTAATAGGACGTGCTGGAGGGATAGATTCATCACCCAAAGACTCCCTATGCTGTGGAACAGAATCCCGGTACATGTGAGGCAGAGCACCTCGCTGGCCTTGTTCAAGAGAAATCTTGACCAATGGATGGGAGATCGCAGATATACCCCAGGGATTACCTCAGTGTCACTGCTCGACAGAGGCACAGCAAAATAATGGGTATAGTTCCCCATACTAAAGGGGTGGCGTAAGCCACAAAACAATGGGCTAGGCTTGTAAATGCCCTCGGGCAGATAGCCTAGTATGAACCTATGAACCTATGAACCTATAAATAGGACATGTTGGAGAGACATGTGTTTATCCCAGAGACTACCCATTCTCTGGGACAGGCTCCCCATCCATGTGAAGCAGAATTCCTCCCTGACCCAATTCAAATGTAACTTGGACATTTGAGTGAGGAACAGGAAATCCATCCCTGGTTTGGCATGTGTGTGTCAAATGGACGCAGGCAGCCTATAAATGGTTCATCTTCCAGGACCCTGTTTGTAAATGTTTCACTTCCCAAGCCTCTAGTTACACTTATAAAGTGTACCAGAACTTGACAGAGACTTGGGAAACATGGCTTGACTTAAAAAGGTCCTTGTGGTCGTTAGCCTAGTAAACACCTATGAACTTATAAGAAGAGTATAAGGGAGTATATGTATGCCTAAGCTTCATGAAAATGGATTTTATTATGTGTGTAGTTTACATTCACTACTAACGTAAAAGTTGGAGATGTAGATATGTTTTGTATAATGTAGTATGGGATGAAACTGCTATCTGTTCAGAGATTTTGAATTTTAGTATTATAGAACTGTTAAGCTGTGTTTGTATAATTTTTTTATTACTTTGCATGTATTTTGAGAATATCAATAAAACTCCTTTCTCTTTTTTCGTATTAGCTTTTCCTGTCTCTTGTATACAGTGATTATTTGACCTCATCTAAGACTGTGCCCATTTGTTCCCCATAACCGGAGCAAGAGTCTATCACAGCAAGAGTTTTACACAGGCTGCTATGAGATTTTTTTTTTACTTTTCCAGCCCTAATCCCTTCCTGGTGGATTACCTGTGCAGATGTAGATGTTATTATATCTTCCTCTGTGGGCATTTACATTTCTGCACATACACCATGAAGGTTGGTTACTATGTGGATGCAACTTAGCAAAATCAAAGGCACATATACTGTTTGCCATGTGCCACACTCCCAAGTGCATGGCAGTATTGCAGTGGATTATAGCACATTCCTTCCTTCAGGATGGGCAGGTTGATGTTAAACCCTCAACTTCCATTCTCCCTAATTAGCTCTTCCAGTGTTTCAGTGCTGGGCCATCACTCGATCCCAGGTCATCTGGGACATAGTCAGTGCTGTGGGATTTTTAAAATCCAGCGGTACTACCACCGATTCATGAATAAGAGAATTCATACTGATATTTCATTGAAGGACAGCACCTTAGGAGTTCAATTCCCTTTCTCATATTGTACAACAATATCATCATAGGAAATATTAATCAAAGCACCTGGTATGAGGATAGAACTCACAGCCTTCTGATCTTCCTGGCATCTAAGGAAGTGTGCAGCCTGTTTTCTCACTGACACTTTGACAATTCTAAAATATATTAAAATAGATGAAATAAGAAAATAATTTATATAAAGAAGAAAAGGGAAGGAATAGAATTTGTACAGTTAAAGGAGGACTCTGCATGTGGTTTGTGTATAGATGCATTTTTAGGCTGCATCTTTTTGTCTTAGGTGACATTTGCATTAATGTCTGCCTCAAAGCTAACCTAGACCATTCTGGCCTCCCAGTATAAAAAGATTCACTAATATCCATTCTTCACACTTATGTGAATTTATATGGAGTCACATTATGATGGTATGTGACACACTCTTACTAACACAAATCATGTGTAGGATCTGCCTACTGCAGGTATAAAAAGAACAACAGTTGATAAGACTAAGATAACATTTTAAATGTAAAGTTAGCAGTTCTTCATTTATGATGTCTGACAATTTCTTATAATCTGAATCAACAATTTTGACAAAAACAAGGAGCTTGCAATGAAACTAGAGAATCTTCCTTTCATCCAGCTCAGTGTTTGTTCCTTATTTCATATTCTGCTTTATCTTTTATCCTGAAGGCTATATCACTTAAAACACCCTGCAGTCCTGTCTGGAAGCAATCTTCTCATCAATTTCTCAAGGAGTTACTGCAATGTAAGTGGTTTGTGGCTGTCAGCCTCCTCGTATATTAATGAAATAAAATGAAATCAGTTATTCTTCACACTTGTGCTCTTACCAGTGCTGAGTGATTCATCAGAACACAGATATATTCTCCATACCATGATACTGCCAAGAGCCTCATGTATGCTTCTGAACAGCACATTTATTTTGCAGTTTTTGTTAACCCAGTGCCCTTCTGAACTTTCCTCTCCAAATGGACTGATGCCATACTCATCTCTTCCTTAGGATTCAGTCTATATAGTGATCATGTATATCATTAGCCATTGCCCTTCCTCCACTCTTAGCTCACTACCCCCTCCCCCATTCCACCCACTTCCTTTCCCCAACTCTAAAATTACTAGGTGATACCTGCAGCACCATTTTTAAATTACTGCTCCTGCCCCTTGGAGGTTTCTGCCTTAGACTGCTTGTGTGCTTGCCGGTAAGTGAAAGTTCTTGGACCTAGCCAGTTCTTTTGTACTCTTCCACATTGTTATGTTTGTAAATGCTGATACAAATTGATCTCATTAGTCTCTGCTTCTAATCCCAGCTGTATTGCAATGTTTAATGTTATAGTTGTATGTTGCTTTTGTATGCCTGCAACGGTTAACCTCTGTGACTAACACTGGCAGCATGTTACTTGCTCTGACTGTATTTGCCAAGTTGATGTTACATGCTCGAAGCATTCACTACTGCTCCATGTAATGCCCTTATGTTTATATCTTGCTAGTCTAATCACTCACAGGCAAGTACTTTTGTAGTCTGCTCCATTAATTAAGTAAACGTGTCCTCACTTTACCATTTGGAAACTACAAACACTCACTCCATGAGACACATGCTGTAGACTACGTTTTACCTATTACCTGCAGTGATAATCCTCCTACAGAGACCTAATTGCTATTTGTTGACCCTACCTTCATCTGTACTTGTGGAAACATTATGCTCTGAGCGTGGTTTACTTCACGGAACAGTTTTTAACTAATCTGTAAGTGATAGACACTTACAGTGCCCCTTGCCTATCTACTGCATTTCAACTGCAGTAAATTCTCATAGCATGGCCAGTTGTTAACTAATTCAATTAGGCTCAGTTCTACATTCTCCCCGGACTACTCCATAGTATTTCAACTGCAGTAAATGCTCATAGTGTGGCCAGCTGCTATTTTAAGGCATTTGGCACAGCTTTATCCTAGAGCAGTCACATATGTGTTTGTAGTGTGTCATTCACCCCTGGAATCTGCTCGAGTTGATAGTAATTAACTGCAATAATGCATTCAATGCCACTATATCCTTTTCTGCTCTGCACTTGCTCCTTTTGCAATAATTGATGAAATGTAGTTGTTACAGATGTATTAAGTCATAGACTGAATGTCTCTGCTCATGGTAACAGCGTGGAATCTAGTTCACAAATGTGATATTAGTTGTAACACTGTCGCTAAGTGCATGGTTTAGAGTATGATGCTAATCAGTTTAGTGAATGTAATTGCCTGAGTTGCTCCTGCACATTCCATGTGTTTATAGTGTATCTACTGAATACACCCACATGATTTGTTTTTGGGTAGACTCTGTATAACTGTTACTTACACTCATTTTTTATGCATTAACTCCTTAGAATGTTTAGTCATATTACCCTTTACACTGCTGGATCTGTTTTAAATAACACTAGCTTCTCACTGTAGGATCCCCTATTGCATGTGTTATTCTGTTTCCCTTGCCAGTCATATTCAGTTGCTCCAAACTGTTTTTGCTTTCTTTAACTCAAGTTTTCTTCGCATTTCAGCTCGCATGTGTATACTAACTGTGGGTGTCCATCCCCCCAATCAACACTTTGGTGGCCAGACCAGTATTCCAGTTTAAAGGACATGCATCTGAATTAAAACCACCTCTGCTCCATCTACCCACTCCCTACAGAGAGTGTATTACGTGTATGTTCCTTATGTTTTACCTGTGATTTTGTCAAATATCATTGTGTTTTTTTCCACGGCGTGCATACTAGCAGTTCTAAAGCAGTCTCCTTCTCCCAGCTCTTCCACCCCCTTGGTAACTTCTTTTTCTTCTCTAGTCAATTGAACTTCTCTCAATATAATTGTTCATAGTTATGCCACTAGATGGCAGCACACCCCCCCACTCTTAATTTCCAGCACTTTATTCCATACTGTTGTCTAACTACCCTCAGTTACTTTTATTTTTTCTCCTATCTGTAGTTCCCCTGTCATGCCCTAATTGCACTCTTTTACAACTCAGTCCCTACTCTACACTTGGTCTTTCACTCACCTTGTGCTTGCTTGTAGTGTGTTTTCTTAACAGTGGCAGATGCCTTACTGATAGTTTTTTGTTGAGTTTGCATTTCTCCTCTCAACCATTCCTTCTTCCTTGCTCTGCCCGCTTCATTCGCCCTCCGGGCTCACTCTGCTCCCCTATCCTACTCCCAGTTCCCAACCACCCCACTACTTTCACATTTCTATCCACAAAGCCACTCCCTCGTCAGTTTCAGCCTATCAAATCACACCACACCCAGCTCCTTATTAACTATTCCCCTCCCTCTCTCTAATTATCCCACCCTATCGCCATTGCTAATTTCACCCCTAACTGCAACATCTAACTTATCTAACAACACCCACCTAATCTCCTATATCTATCCTCCTTGCATCACAGCATACCTCCACACTGCACCACAACAACTATGCACTCTATATCTACAAAGTCAATGCTCACAATACTTCTTCTCTTCTCCCTCTCCCATCTACTCCACCTTACCTGCTTCCCTGATATCACTCTCCCCTTCCTGCCACATAACCTCTACTCATTCCAAATAAGAACCCCTCTACTCTGGCCTTATTTCTCCATATCTCTTTCATATGCATGATTATCTCCTCTTTAACAAAAAACTTCTTGTCACATGTAATATAGTCCCCATCCCTCAAAATCCTTATCCCATTCCCTCCCACATTCCAACCTCTGCTATGGGAGGCCTGCAAAACACTTATCCTGTCTTCTTGAACTTATCTCCATCCTTCTGTCTGGAGATATTCACACAAACCCTGGCCCTCCATGCCAACCATAATACCAACTCAACCACAACTCCTTCACCCTGTCTCCACAAATCTCTCCTTTTCACTACAATAAATGCCCAAAGCCTTTGTAATAAATTACCAAACTTCCACACCTGGCTCTCCCATAACCAGTCTGACATTGCATCAGTCTCTGAAACATGGCTCAAACCTCACCTTAAAGACTCTGAAATCACCCCCGAACTATCAAATCATAAGACATGACAGAATACAAAAGAAAGGAGGTGGTGTAGCTCTACTTTTTTATTCCTCTCTAACTGATGATGCCCTACCCTAACCCTATACCTCAATTCTCTACAGCCGAATTAACTCTGGCCCTACTAAAAATCAACAACCACAAAAGGATAGTCATAGCTGCCCTATATATTCCACCCAGTAACAACATCCACATACTTGAAAATATCATGTCTTGGTTTTCATCTACTATAAGTAATGAAACAATCATACTTGGGGATGTTAATATCAACTGGACTTCTATTCACTCAAGCAACAACTCCCAGAACATAAACCTTTACAATTTCTCCCAATTAATAAACTCTCTTATAGGCCTAACAAACATAACTCCTCTGGCAGCATCCTAGACTGGACATTCGTTTCCCATCCCAGCAATCTGTGATACTTGCACCCTGCCCGATCGATCACCTCCTTGTCTTCATACGCCGCTCACCTTCCTCCCTTCACCTAAAATGTAATTATATCTTAACCCGTAACCTCACAAATTTTACACCTCAGTCCTTCTCTGACTGCTTGAAACAAATGAACTGGAACCCTTTAAAAACTATTCCATCAGACCATGCTGTGACTTACTTTAATACTTCATTTATTAACATACTTAATAGCTTAGCTCCACCTAGAACTAAAAGAGTGAAATCCAAAATTGCCCCCTGGCTTTCTAAAGAAACAATAACCCTCATGCATACCCACAATAAATCATGGAAACTCTATCAAAAATACAAAACACCTAGCTCCCTTACAGAATTCAAACAACCCCATAACAGAGTTAAGAAACTAATTGCTTCCGATTGCAAACTTTACTACTCTAAGCTTCAAAACAATCACAAATCCAACCCCAGGAAATTTTGGAGTAGTATCTGTGCCCTCCTTAGTCCTGGCAGAAAAGACAATCCTTGCCGTGACCCTAGCTCCCCTGATCATATCATAACCTCTAAATTTAACTCATTCTTCATAGACTCCATAGCCAAGCTCACCACATCTTTCCACAACAGCGCATTACCTCCATCCACTACTCACACATATAACTCATCTTCTTCTGCCTACAGCTCCAGCAACACTGCTCCTTTCACCCTCAAATGCATTCTTGTCAATACTATAAAAAAACTCCTCTAAAAACTAAAACCATGTTCTAATGCCCCAGACAACTTACTATCTAACTTCCTCAAGTTAGCTGCTAACAGTATAGCTCTCCCTATCTGTATTCTAATCAATTGTTCTATCCAAGAATCCTGCGCACCCCTCCTCTGGAAAAAGGCCTTCATCATTCCCTTACACAAAAGGGGAAACGATACTGATACCTCCAATTTCCTCCCTGTAGCCATTCTTTCCCCTATCTCCAAAATTTTTGAAAAATGTATCCACTAGCAGCTATTACCTTACCTCTTAGACTACCACCTACTAACTCCAACTCAGCACAGTTTCAGACCCAGGCACGGTATCACCACAGCCCTCCTATCCTTCCTTAATAACATCAACCACGCTCGTGACTCAGAAAATATTGTAGCCACCCTTGTCCTAGACCTATCTAAGGCATTTGATACCATTTCCCATAGCCTACTTTTGTCTAAAGTCTCCCAACTTAATCTCTCCTCCTCTTACATCAACTGGTTCTCCAGTTACCTCTCAAATAGGCAGCAAGTTGTCAAGTGGAATAACTGTTCCCCTTCTTACCTTGACACTCTGACAGGTGTCCCCAAGGCTCCATCATGGGACCTATACTATTCAACATCTTCATTAGCGACTTTCATCACTGTATCCCAAACACTAAACTAGTCCAATACACAGATGATTCTACAGTCATCTGCTCTGCTGATTCCCCTAGCCAAACTCATGCACATAACTCAAGTCATCTTTAATAGCACAGAGGCATGGATGCTTAATAATCACCTAGCTCTTAATGCAGATAAAAACCAAAATTATGATCTTTACCCCATCTAGGAATACCAAAATAAATAAAAACTACTTCTCTAGAGTAAGACAAAACATGACTCCCATTGAAATAGTTCCCTGCACTAAGCTTCTGGGTGTTCACATTGATGAACATTTAAAGTTTGACTATCACCTCCAAACCAACATCAAGAAAACTCACCAGAAGCTCAGAATGCTTTAACGTCATAATTGCTTCCTTACCCCATCATCAAAGCTTATCCTCTCAAACACCTACCTCCTTCCCTCCCTCATGTATGGGGCCCCTCTCCTTACCAATCTACAAGCCACCCTCAAGGCTAAACTGACATCCTGTTACAATAAAATCACCAAGTTTGCCACCAGTTCCAAATCCTCCTCCCACCATTGCATCGCCTTATAGTCCCTGAACTAGCTGGAACTCCCCAACTATCTCCTTTACATTCAGCTCTCTACTGCTCCCAAGCTTATCTTTAAGCCATCACAATGCCCCTCTCTCTCCTCCATCTTTACTATGTATCTCTCTGAATGATCCCTTAGGTCCAATAATCAGAATCTCCTTGAAGTGTGCAAACCCTTATGTACTCCTGGGCAATGTCTACTGTCATTTTTCTCTAGACCTACATCAAATTCACTTTCTCCTCATATCTGAACCACCCAGAACCTCTCCTCTTTTAAGACTTTTCTCCATTCCCATCTCTCTTCCACTTGGGAATGCTCCTGCTCTCACCCCTCCTAACCTCCTCTCTATCCCCACTTCCCCCAACCTTTCTCTCCCCATAACTCTATTTAATACAAGACTTATCTCCTCCTTTACTTCTCTCGGACTACTTTTACTCCCTTCTATGCCTTTCACATTCTAGGCATTTGGAATCCACCCAAAATTTGAATTCTCATCAACTCAGGTTTTTCAGACCCAATTATTATTTTGTTCTATAAAGTTACACTGATACTAGTAACGCTATATCAACTTGATTTTTGTTAATATTAGAGTAGTGCAAATTGTGCAATATACTTAGAGTTGTATAATCCTTTGAACTAACTTTTGATGATCCTGCTCATATAATTACTTTGTATTATTTCTGTATTAATTCATTTTGATTTTTGTTTTGTTTTATATGTCTCTGCATGGAGCTTTTCTCCCCAGGCCTCCATTAAAAAGGGCTCATCTTGGCCCAGTGGACTATCTCGGTTAACAAACTGCAAATCATCAAAACCTGTTTAATAAAAAATAGAGCAGAAGTAATTATTTTGCATCCTTTAATTACTGTAGTTCTCCTTCATATAACTCTACTCCTTCATTCTCTTTTTTATGTACCTATTTTCTGTCTACCTCTCTCTGAACTTGGATGCATCAGTCCCTTCATCCTATGTTCCACTGTGCCATCCTTTGCTCTCTGCTCTAGTTCCAACATGCTCTACCATGATGTGATGCCCCTACATACAGTCTGAAGGGGTGCTTAGACTTAGAGTTGCTCACTGCTTAGAGGTGGTTAGGTGTTCATCCATTCATTTTTCTGTTACTCATTTAACCGAGGTCTATATCACATTATCAAAAACTGATAATGTCGAACGGCCATAACATCGAAAGTGCCATTCATCAAAATTGTTTTTGTGGGGGGCTGCACCCCCCACACCCCCTGCTGATTATATATACCAACTCAGTGGTCGCACTACAGTGAGGAAAGGGCAAATTTACTGATCCTACCTCAAGCCCACAGGGACAGTTTCGATGAACGGCACTTTCGATGTTATGGCCGTTCGACATTATCAGTTTTCGATAATGTGATAGGAACCCACTTAACCCAATACATGGTCATGGGGGAGCTAGAACTTTTCCCACCACTCAAAGGGTGCAAATCACAGAAACTCATCCTGCATGGGGCACTAACTCATTGCCAGACATACTGTCACATGAGCACTCACTGTCACATGGCATGTGTACTTACTACCAGCCTGGAGGTTTGCAAATTCACCTATGCCATGTTTTGTACCATGACAGAAAAGTATAATACCCAATGAAAACCCATGTTGTCACTGGGAGGATATGCTCCAAACAGAAGACCCCACAACTAAGAGTCAAACTGGAGAGCCAAGTGTTGTAAGGCAGCAATCCTATATTGTGTCTGTGGTGTTTTCCACTTTGTTTATGCCCCCTGTCCTGAAGTGTGGCAGATAGTGCATGAAGGAAAGGAGCACAGAGATGCTCACATGTGCCACCCTGCCTCTTTCATAAACCGCCAGTACCATCGATTACCTTATGCTTCTGCTGTAAGATAGTTGTACTCTGGATGTTTGCTGATATGAACTGTTTTAAGAATGTTCATTCCTTACTATACCAGCTGGTTCACCACTAACCTGTGCTTGTTTCTGCCGTGGTTGATTGGTGGCACATATTGACATGCTGGCTCTGCCCTAGTAGTCACCCTGACTTTCTTCATTTTCTAATGTTTTAGAACTTTATCAGGTTTCCATTTTCTGTAGAAAGACTTCTCATCTTGTTTCTTTTTTTTCTTGTATTAGGTGATGCTTCTCACACCCACCCTGCTTACACGTGAATATTCAGAGCTGAAGGAGGGAAAACAATAGTGCACGTGGTCATCTTGATTGTTGCAGTTTACTAGGTTAGCTGTTTCATACTTTCCCCAACCCTGAGTACTTTCCCTAATGAATACTCCGTGGCTTTTGAATACCTCTGATGATCTGTATTCTTCATCTCTTTCTGGCCAGTATTCCAAAACCATAGTACCCCATCTATAATAATATTTCCAGGACTCTGGCTAGAAGTTTCTTCAGGTGTGAGACATGCATGCTGAAACAAACTGTTGGAGCTGGCACTTGAAATGCAGTAGAGAACAGATGTTTTTCATGTGGACAGCCCATAAAACCCCCTTCCAAAGAGAGCATTGTCCCCTGAATCCCACTGCTTAATATAATCAATTCAGACATTACCTGTATCATGAAAGAAAAGCAGCTACATTGACCTATGTACGTTTCCGCCATTTATATACTATTATACAACTAGCTGACAAAATATCTATGGATATGATGTGATGCTCCTGCTGCTGTCCTCTTTTCTCATTCTTCCTTGTCAGCTCCATGCATCTAAGATAAATAGCAGCTGTATGACACATGCATATCATATGCTTCTGCTGCGTAGTGTAAACCCAGTTACTTTGCAGAATGTAAGGATTACTGGCAAACTACAGTAAATATTACTTGCAGTTTGTACATTTTGATAGTTTTACAGGTCATCTTGGAAACTTGTTTTCCCATCTGTGATTGCTACACCTGTATTGCTATCATCAGTGAAGACACCAGAGAAGTACTGTTCTTGTTCTGACATATTTAGATATGCTAACAGGACAGACCTGCCAGTGGTTTCTGTACATATCTGCTAAATAGCAACTTATTGTGAGACTGCGTGTCTCAAACCACTTTTCTGTTTTTATATCCATCTGGTTCCTTGGAAGCCTTCCCAATCTGAATCCCATTGCCATATCCTTTAGCTTCCCTACTAATCTGTTGCATGGCTTGGTGTCAGAGGTATTCTAGAATTGCAGCTGTGCCATGCCAACCTGTATTGCTTTTGTTTGTTATAGCATTTAATTTTATAATGATATCATGTCTATTTGGTAAGGTATTTGCTACATGAAAGCAGGCTGACCAGGGACAGCCCCAGTTTGCCCAACAGTGCTGTTATCACCTTTAGAGGGAAAACAATGAGACTAAACAGAATATAGTTATGAGACTATTTACTGGGCACTTCTGGTCTACTGATAACATTACAGTCAGAGGATAGCTTGTATGAATTTGAATTATGGCTTCCCAAGAACTTTTGACAGTTCCCTATATACAGGGTGTGCCAACTCATTTATCACCTGTGCCTTGTTGCTTCCCAATAGTCTGAGTTCATGTCTACTTATTAATTTGTTACTGCTTCATCTGTCTGAAGCTCATCTGTAAATGATATTCACAGACAAGCAAGTTAAGATGAAAAACTCACTTAGAACTTGGGGGAGATCTAAATCTTCTAACTGGATCTTGAAGCACTTTATACCTTGAACACATCCATGCCTGTGTGGTAATATATACTTAGTTTCCTGGACTATGGGAAACTACAGGTGTGTGTTAGTATTTATCAGAGACCTTATTATCTCCAGACTGATTCCCCATGACTTAAGTGAATTCACGGAGGTCCAGCTCACCATAAATAGATAAATTATCACTTTATAGTATGCTATAGATCACCTCCATGTCTTCTATTAACCAAGAAAAATCTCTACAATGTGTTTACTGGATTACCCATAAACAAAAATATCTTTCTGCAGGGGGGATTTCAATTACCCAGGTATTAGCTGTAACACCTGCACTACTAAAGCTGGCCATGCCTAGTGATTATTTGACATAATAAATGTGAACTCCCAAGAACTAATTTTCAACCATCTCTGTTGTTATATCTATTCATATTTCAGGGACCTTCTCTATCAAGACTTCATACCACTGTAACAATCACCTTGGAATTGAATAACTTTAAAAAGCCAAGCCTACTATAACTTTGTGAAGAGCTTTCAAAATTCCATTACAATATTTCCATTTCCCATACAAACTCAGTGGCTACCTATACTTCAAAATTTTATTCACATCTAGTAAATTGCATAGACTTAGCAGTCTCTAATAGGACAAATATAGTGGTAAATTCAAAAATGAATCACCTTAGTCATCCACCCAGTTTAACAAACTCTGTGGTAAAATAACAAATATTAAATGTTTGCAACAAATCACAATCTACCTATTTAAGGAACTTTATAAAAATCAGTAAAAAACTGAAGAACATCACAGGGAAAGTCAAAGCTAAACATGAACTGAAGATAGCAGCTGAAACTAAAGATAATAGCAAATTTTTCTTTAGCTACATCAGAAAACTAAGAAACATCACCCAGCAATGCTCTGAGCTAATTCATAATGGCATTACCTACCTTGACCCTAAGGATATAGCTGATATACTAGCAGATAAATTTAGCATTAACTTCACATCAGATACAGTTATTGAAGTGCTATGGATCCTTGAATCTCTTCCATCTCCTGCGATTACCATGTTGCAAGTCTTATCTGCCCTCCCCAATGTCAAAACTGCCACATCCATGGAAACCAACAATGTACATGGATGTGTTATAAACAGAGCCAAAAATGCCCTGTCTGAGCTGTTCCTAATTCTCTTTAACTTGCGTCTCTGCATGACTTATATTCCTGAAGTTTAAAAAAATAGCTAGTAACCAGTGTGATGCCCCTACATAAGGATATCCCTACCTCATACCCTAGTAACTATAAACCTATAGCCTAACAAATCTAATATGTAAGGTCATTGCTCCAATCAGGCTTCTTAAATACTGACATTAAAAAACTTATTTTCTAGGGTGTGTATCAATTTGACTTTGAAAAGGGTAAGTCATACCTACTGAAAGTAGTTAACTCAAAGGTTGAGAAGTTGTAGATGGAGGATATGCAGTGCACTGATACTTGGATATGTCCAAAGCTTTTAACATTATTCCACATGCAAGTACCGTAGCTAAACCCAAAGAGCTAAATATTGACCCTCATACTGTGAGGTGGATAGCAATCTCGCTGTCTGATAGAATATGTGTAGTTAAACTAGCAAGAGCCACCTCAGAAAGCAAAAGGGTGACTAGTAGTGCACCCTGGGCTCAGTACTTGGACCCCTCCTGCTCCGTAGCTGTTTCTCTGATTTTCATAGTACAAACTCAGACTTTGGCTAATTAAGTTTGCTAATGACTGCAAGCTGAGTATTGCAGTTTGTTCTACTTGTGATACTGAGATATCACAAAAATAACTAAACCATGCAAGTCACTGCTGTAAAGATAATGACCTCAAACTAAATGCAAAAAAAAAATGCAGTAGTGTCTCATTTAACAAACTGAACTTTTCTGCCACCTTCAGAACTGATGGCACTCCTCTACAAACTTCAGAGATCTTGATATCTGCATAACCAACTACCTGTCCTTTATCCACTGTATTTCAACTGTGGTGAGAAAATCCTTCTATATGATTCAAATAATCAGAGCTGTAGCTTGGTCAGCTGGTACTCTGTGAGGCTACATAAACTGGAACTCCTTCAACTCAAAGTTGAGGATAAAATAATGGTATTCTCAAAGCTGCAGACCTTGCAAAAAGAAAAAAAAAACTCTTTTATTCTGAAACTGTAGCAAGATGCTTGTAACAAATGTAACAGGCACACACTGAGTGGTTTATTGCTTCACTCCAACTACAAAATGGGGTATTGCTGTTCATTTATGAATACTGGTACTTACTTCCACACCACTGGATCATTCTGATTGTTCCCCCTAACAGATTGCACCTGGGAAACCATCATCAGATTAATTATAGAATAAAAGACCCCATGTGTTATGATTTTATCCACACGCATCACATGCCTAGAAAGACCCCAGAGGTTCCTGATGACAAAATTCACTCATCTAGCATTCCTAAATATCAAGACAGGCTCAAAATTCTATATGTGTATTCTATCTCTTACAGACTCCTGTGTGGTGGTCAATATGTGGCTTTTTATGCCACAAAGGACTGTACCCTCCTCCACTTCCTTCACCTTCACAAAATTAATTGCCCAACAAATGCCTATACAAAAGATCAAAATCACCATCAACAAACAGAAATAAAAGGCAAAATCTGGAACATTCCAGACAATCAGGCCAGGCAGTTGTGAAGTATGCTGCAAAAATGCCTGACAATAATACTGTTATCAATAATTAGATGAGGTGCTGGTGTAAAGAAAAGGGATATCTCAAATACTTGCCTACAGAAATAAAAAATTGACAAGGAAAAGGGAAAAGGAGTGAAGGAAAGAGAAAGAAAAAGGGACATAGGTGTGGTAAACAATCAAAATATTAGTGCTTTTGAAAGAGAACATATGATAACTAGAATTTCTGCGTCTATTGGAGGTTCTTCAAATTGTCAGGGTTCTCCATCACAACAAAATGCACTATGCATAAACAGAAAATATCACTGAATCTAGTCTGGTATGTCACTTGTATAAACCACTGAATATTAACACTATCTCTCGTCATTTTTGGATGTTTTCATGAGTCAGCTCATGATAGATTGCTATGCAAAAGTGAAAAAAGAGTAGAATACAAAAGTAAGTTTGAAACCAAGATAGCCAAGATTTCCTGGGTAAAACTAGGGCATCATAGGGCAGGTGTAATATGTAGAAGGCTACATGTGCAAATGCAAAGAGTCTGAGAAAACCTGAAAGCATACTCTGTCCTTAGTCCTGTGCACAAAGGCTATTAGTGGGGCATGGTATACACAGACCAACATGGCTAAGGACATCAATAGGCCACTTCAAGAAGGCCTAGGAGATGAGGGATGCAGCCATGCTGAATATACAAAGGCATGTCTAAGATACAAGGAACCTAGTAAACCAGGCCAAAGCATCAATTCATTAATATATGAAGAGTCTTCCTCATAGTGTGTATTTATGTTTTATTTACGGAGATCAAAAATGTGCACACCTATTCCTTTTCAAATTAATGACTATATGTATTAAAACCAGGGTCATCAGCCACTTTGTTGTTAAGGGCAAACTTTATCAATTGGTAACATTGCAGTCCTTTAATGGATCAAAAGTGGATTGTGAGAACTACCCGGAAAGACTGCTCTATGACTATGTTTGATTCTTTGGTTTATGGTTTGTATATTTGCATTGTTTTTGTGTTCTTTGTGCTTCTTCTACTATAGCACTATTTTATTTTACATTTATTTTTGTTGCAGCATTTAAAAGTTTTAGATTACAGCCAGAAAACAAGCATGAGTGCTACATGTTTTGAGTCCAAATGTATTAACTGTGTCTGAATTGTGGCAGGAGCTGAGAATTGCATCTTTATTTATGGCAAGGCAAAAAAGGTCAATGCCTAATTGTGAGAGCTGCCAGGTAACACTGCTCTATGAATATTTTTATATTATAAATTTATTCAATTATAAACACGATAGTGTTTCCATTAAAAGTATTCTTAGAATTAAGGCCCTTAATAGATAGATTGTATTATTATTTATTATTTATTATTTTTTATTTATTGATATTTATATATATATTTTGTATACTTCATTTTTATTTTTATAAATGTTTTTATAAATATTTTTATAAATGTTTTTGGGTGCTAGTTACATTGTGCATCTCTTGAGTGCACTTTTAAGTGAATTTCTGAATTTCTTAATTGCTCTACCAGTGATTTAATTGATTAATTGAATTATTGATGAATCGATGTAATAGTCACATGATGTTATAGAATATATATAAAGCTAGGATTGAGTTTACTTTTATTATGTCTGAAGAAGCGGATTGACTTCCGTGAAAGTGCTCACATTCTTCTTTGAAGTTCTGCAATAAAGTCTTTTTTACTACGTTCGTTTATTTCGTTCTTGCAAGGCTGCAACGCTGACAGGATTGCTATTTTATTTATTTCATCTAATTGTGAGCTCCTAGCTGCTTGGGTTTGTTTTATATATATATATATATATATATATATATATATATATATGTGTTTTATAGAAATGTTTACACATGTATATGGTAATATTTTTATAATTGAATAAGGCTCTTTAAATGGAGGCATTTTTTGTATTGATTGTGCTGGTGATGTCATATAATATGTCTATTTAAACCTGGTGGTGTATTGATTATGTTGTCTGATGACGTTTGCTGATTTTTAGTAAACGAAAGTGCTAACTACCTATTTTGTGACTTTGTGTGGTCTTTTCCTTTTGATTTGGAGTTTACCTTGTTTATTTTTATTTTTGTTTTTGGTTTTGAGTACTGTTTACATAATTTGCATGTGTGTGTGAAGTGATATGGGCAAGTGAATTTTTTTTCTATGTGTGTGCATCTGCGTGAGCAAAATCAAGCACTGTGCTAGAACTACATCCTGGCATCTCGGACATGTTTGAGCCGTGCATGGTAGAATAGTCAGTTCAATGCCATTGCCCTCAATCAAAAGAACCACTTTTCCAACAGTTGCCATGCTACTTCCATGACCCTGGCTAGAAGTCGGGATGGTACTTGAATGCGAGCAATGTCTGCTGGAGAGCTCTCCTCACAGCTGTGTCCTTGACCATGACCCCATGGCCTACCATGTCTGGGTGTAGACACTGCAATCACTGACAGAACAGTGGATGCAGGGTCACTACAGGAGAAGGATGTTGCATGATCACATCTGCTAACACCAGAAGACGTAGCAGCTCTGTGGACACATGGATGCCCACTCTCCCTCAATAAATGTTCCATCACAGACACTGCCCATTCCAGTGTGTCATTTATCCTGTCCAAGAAATTGCCAGCATGGTTCAGGGAGTCACTCTTGTCAGAATGTCTGATGTTTAGTAGTCTCACTATCTCTTCAGAGGTCCTGGTGGAATGTGCCAGTGCCTCCACTATGGCCTTACACATACATCTGGCAGCACCTAATGACACACCAACATCAGGAGGAGAGTGGACAACAGACCTCCTCTGAGCACTCCTACCAACTCTCCTGTGTGGCACCATGCCCCCACAATGGCTACCAGGAGAAGCATCCAGCTCTGCAACGAGAGTAACCACACCATTCTGACCAACTGTGCCACTCTTATCCTGTCCTATATCAGAGGTCTCCATGTCTTAGGTATGTGTAGCCATATTGACTGTGTCTGAAATATGGGCAGGGCAGGGGATGTGGGAGCCTCAACCTCAGTGTCAGACTGATCCTCTGCATCCCCAGACTGTGCCTCTTCATTGCCACTATCATCATCAGAAGCTATCGATACTCCAACATCAGGAGGTAGTAGTTCCACAGTGCCACTCTCAGGATCATCTATGATAGCAAGCAATAAAATTGATCACATATTTTCCTTATACAGAAAAGTATGTTAAACACTAACAGATGCTAAAGTAACACAAACTTTACTCTCATATAGACCTGAATTTACCTTATATATGGTAATAACAATAACCAAATGTGTGCTTATCGTGTGCAGGTGGGCTAGCAGCCTGCAATCTAGAAGTGCCTATATGTGTGGAACTGAAAGGAAAGATACCGGTAAACAAATGTTAAATAAATAAATAAATAAATAAATAAATAAATACATATGTGCTGAGTATCACAATGTAAACGAAACAAGAAAAAGAGAACAGTCCCTTTTACAAGTGTAGATTAAAAGTGTTCTCATACAAACATGTAGCAAATAGTTGGATTTACCCCCCCCAGAAATACCCTTCACTATTCCTCTATGACTGTAGTCTGACTCACAGTTATCACTGAATATCTGTATATATCAGACATCTAAGATATACTCATATAAAGATATAACAATGACACTTGCATTTTGCATACATGGAAGGTCTGCTTGTGACACTCTGGGTCTGTCGTCCACATCTACACCAACGTCAGATATTATGTGTAAACCTTCTGCTGAGTTATCTGGATCTCTGACAGTGGATAGGAAGTCCTCTGTTTCAGTTAGTGGTGGCTCATTAGCAGGACAACCCCACATAGCCACCTGTTTCTGGGAAATTGCAGCTACCCTATTGTAGGCTGAGGTTGCCTGGTGTCGTATCTGGGAGTAAGTGCCCTCCGACAACATTAATGTCATTGACCACCTACCGCCATATCCTGTCTCAGGCAGACTGGTCACCTCTACCCCACCCTAATAGAAAAGCTCCATGGCTATGGAAGGCCTAGATAATGTTTTCTGCAGCTGTGTATGGTGGCTTGCAGGGTACATATTTCTTCTTGGGTACCATAGCCCTGATCCCTGTATGAAATGAAACAAAACAGACGCACATAATTACAGATTTAATACACAGACAGGATGGCTGTGAACTCATTTATATGTGGTTGCATGTATCCAACATGCACACAACAATTTAAAAGTTAATGTTCCCTATGACTACACACAAGTTAGGATAGCCCCCCTATGAAAATTTTCTAAATCAAATATCAGTGATGATTTATGAGTTCTGTAGTGCAGATAATACAGATTTAACTGTGTAATACATGGTAGCATTAACAATAACAACTAAAAATGTAGCATTAGAAGAAATGTAAGACATATCTATTGTAAGTGCCATCTCCGGGTAGTCAGGTAGAAATCCACAAACAGAACATATTTTTTTCTGTTTCTGTTGACAAAGGAGAAATGTCAGAATTTCCCATACAATTATAATACACTCATTTGCAATAACTTTGCAAATATCAAATTAAATACAAACTAAAAATAGGTCATGTAGCATACTTTTTGTAGTGCAGACATGGCTGTGATGAAAGAAAGGGATGAAGAAAAAACAAGATAAAAAAAATGCTTTTCAACAGTCAGTGCAATTCACATTTTAATGTTAAACTAAAAGCATTATGTAAGAAACAGCAACATGCCTTGACAATACATCAGTGTAGAAAATAGACAATTCTCCAAAAGTGTGTTTTTTAGCAGTATCGAGCTCCCTGGATTCAGTCTCCTCGGTATGATACAAGGGCAGTAGCTACATTATTACATTTATATCATGCAAAGTCAGCCCTGTGAACCCAGTGAGTATGCAAAGGAAGTGTTAAATCACTAGCATTACTGAATACCACAAATTGCACTAAGTACAGGGAATGTAAACATTGAGTAAAAACCTTCTTGAATACCACAATCTGCACTAAGTACGGGGAATGTAAACATTGAGTAAAAACCTTCCTGAATACCACAATCTGCACTAAGTATAGGGAATGTAAACATTGAGTAAAAACCTACATGATTATGTGCACATGTCCTTGCAATGCAAGGACGAGCATTGAGAGGTGCTCCCTTTTAATGGCTTGCAGGTATCTATGATGACCCTGACTACAGGAACAATTAGCTTTCACAGTCTCTCTTCTTTGATGTACACTTACTGAGAGTGTGACAGGGAGAAGAGACTTATCAAAATGTCTAAAAGTACATTGACTGATTTAGGAGAGTGACATTCCTAACATTCAAATGATGGCTTTAATGATCATAGTTACTGCCCCTTGGTAATAAGTATTCATATTCAAGGGATTAATTTAAGCATTGATAATGATAGCATATGTAATAAAAAAGAAATAGAACTGCTATTAAGAAAGCATAGATAAGGGAATGAGGCAACATGAAGGAAGAAAGGAATTTGCCTGCAGTGTTTGCAGTCTTTGTTTAATATTGTGTGAGTACTTTGGTACCTAGCTGTTTGCAATATCACAGTCATCCAGACATTTTCTGTCAAATGAGAAAGGACAACTTTCATAACTTGTTTCTGTTGTACTTTCAATGTGACTTGATATAATGTCACGTTATCAGTACATCTAAACACTTTTTTCTCCTTGCTAACATGTATTTGTCTTTGGCAAATATGGGAAATACTCTTAAAAGATTATTCTCACAACTCTTGTTTGAGTGTTCAAATCCATACAGTTTCCTGTTGCAAGATAATACAGCTGCTTTACCATGTGAAGTGTACATATAAACTGGTCGATCAACATTTTTTTTTCTTTTAACATTTGTGTGCTGTTTGGCATTCCACTCCCTCGAGTGGCAGTGGTCAACAGCACTGACTGGCATTTCGCTGCTCAAGGTAATAATTGACATTCTTTATTTGGACTGCCATAAATATCACAATGAAGACTGGCATTGGTGTGCTTTCCTGAGCAGTCTGGACAGTAATGAGTGAAGAAATCCAAATTGACATGCTCCTCTCTCTGTGGCATGATATGTAAATGTATTGAGCTTAGAAAAATAGTGAAGGTGATGCAGGGTTCAACTCTGTTCACAGATCTTTTTACTGATGGATGTCATACTAAATGTTGACACTCATTTTGGTGGATGAATATGTTGATGTGGAAAACTCAGGTAAGGTCAGTATTGATTAAAAGTAACAGATAATTTCTTTGAAATTATGTCAATATTAAGTGTGTGTGGTGTGTAAGCAATGAAAGCATTGCTGTTCCCTGTGCCCTTCTCCATTCCCATGGCATTGGCTAAAGTCGTGATGTGATACCTACATGATAGTACTAATATGGCAAGGAGACGTGAGAAGGCTGAATGTATCGGTGTAATGCAGTAGTAGCTCTGCTCATTGCTAGATATATAATGTGATTCATTTCATGTTACTTCATATTATCTCACAATATTTTTGTGAATGTTTCTGATAAAAATTGCCTTCTGCATTTATGCAATGCTTGGCAGCATGACATTAACTTTCAGAGCTTAAGGAAAAAGTGAAAAAATTAGTTTAGGCTGCCTCATGTAATGCAATCCAGCCCAGTGTCATTGTGCAGCTGTCAGAACTCTGGATAGTACTCAGTGAAGAGAATATACTGTAACCTTTTCTGTAGCACAAGGTGTAAGTGCAGTGAACTTAGAGAAAAAGAACTGCTGATGCAGGGTTTGAAGCCACTTAACTGATCATTTTACAGAAGTGGTCTGAATACATATTTAATCACATTTTGTGATATACCACTGACTTCTTGTTTAAAAAGCAACTCTTGTCACTATTGCACAACATGTGAACTTTTGTAACTCCTCTTTCACATTACTTGTCATTAACTACAAGTCTGGTAATGTGTTCCACAAAGTACATTTCTAATGTTGCAATGATAAGTGAGAATGATGAATGTGTCACATAAATGCACTACTTACTCTGGTCATTGCTACACATACCCAGTGATTGCATTTAATTTGCTGTCATCTTTTTTTCTGTGTCATATATACCTTTATAATACCTTTCCATTTGCTCTCCACTCAGCAGTGTACAAACACGTTTTCCTACCTAAGGAAAAAAGTGAAAAAAATTGTTTAGTCTGCCTTATGTAGAGCAAATATGCCTGGCATCATTGCAGGGCCCTCTGCACTATGGATAGTACTTACTGCAGAAAATGAGCCTGGAAGTTGTCTGATTCTATGGTACAAGGTGTAACTAAAGTGAATTGAGAGAAAGAAGCCACATGAAGCATTGTTTGAATCCTGTTTAGAAATCACATTGCAATTATTTATAATATGTAACATTTTTTTTATTTTGTAGTCATTTTAATTTGCATTTGCTCTTTGCCTGGCAGTTTGCAAACATGGTTCGCTACCTAAGGAAAAAAAATGAAAATTTTAGTTTAGGCTGCCTTATGAAGCACAATCAGACCAGGCAATGGTGTTCTTTCCTCAGCACTCTGGATGGTACTGAGTGAATAAATTTCCTCTGACACATACTTATCTCTGTGGCACAAGATCAAAGTCCAATGAGTTTAGATAAAGAACACAACTTATTAAGGGCTCATATCTAACTAAAATCTACATTTACAAGGGCTATAAGAATCTCTTTTGCCACAATATTTTGATTAGGACTGTAACACTAAAGAAAATGATACTATTAAACATGTTTCTTTTAAGCAATGTATCAGAAATGCTTGCATAAGTAAACTTTTCTGTTTAGAAGATGTCGTTAATGTTTCATATATAACCTCAAGCTGATGGGTGCCCAAATTCTTAACCTTGACAATGTTGATATTTAAATATTAAATTTGCTTGCATATGTATGATGGGCACAGTCTTCTTCTTTTCTTTTGTCTCTAGCTGGCAGTCGGTGGTCGACCCCATAGTCGGTGTGCTGCTGTTGGTGCCACCGGATTCTGGACTTCCTTCATGATGCCTTTCCATGCTGTTCTGTCCATGGCAATGTATCTGGCCTCCTGTGGGTCAAGTTGCTGGGTTCTCAGGTCTTCTTCAACCTGTTTAGCCCACTTCTTCTTTGGTGCAGATTTGTGAACTCTTCAGTTTGCGGGGTGCCCTCTCCATAATTGTCTGTATGACAAGTGGCAGGTGTCCATCCTGCATGTGTCCAAACCAACGCAGCCTCCTGTTCTGGATCTGTTCAATGATCATTGGCTGCTGATCACATCTGGTCCAGATACTCTCATTTCTAGTGCAGTCACAAAGTGAGATTCTCAAGATTTGGTGTAGGCATCACATTTGAAAGACATCAAGCTTGTTCAGGTTTGGCTTGAGGAGGATCCATTTTCTGATCCACAAAGGAGAATTGGCTAGATTAGTGCCAGGAACAGGTGAATCCTTGTAGAGATTGAGATGTTTGTCCTCTTCCATAGACACCACTTGAGCAAGGCAAATGCTGTGGTGGCTTGTCTAATCCTGCTATGGACTTCAGCTGTTGATGCCACTTTCTTCTCCTGGACCACTGAACCCAGATACTTAAATTCTTGCATTTGTTTGATCTGAACTCCCCTAAGTTGGACAGTGGATTGCGACTGGTGGTTGCCATCACTTTGGTCTTGTCCACATTTATCTGTAGGCCATATGATTAGGTCATTTGGGTGATGTCGTAGAGGATATCTGTGGCCTCAGCATCACTGTATTTGAAAATGGCACTGTCATCTGTGAACATCAGGTCAGCCACAGAATGGACTTCATCATACCGGACTCCACTCCTGCCCTCAAATACTCTCCTCATGATGACGTCTACCACTATGTTGAACAGCAGTGGAGAGACCACATCTCCTTGACGCACCCTGGATGGGCACGGTAATCATCATGCCTCATTACATATTCAAACTATGTGTTTTTAGGACATTTATGTCTTGTGAAGTATTTATGTAACATACCCCAACCTGTATTACTCAGATCATTTAACTTCATCTATCTAATATATATATATATATATATATATATATATATATATACACACACAAACAGAAATAATGAATTACAGATAGGAATACATTTCAAGGACTAGTTAAAATCATACACATAGAGGCTTCTCTGAATATTGTATCTCAGTTCATTTTTAAATTAATGTAATTCTAATTTCCATGCTTGAAAGGTAGTTCTCTGTGACAATGTCAATTAACAGGTTCATAGGGTGGTACTAGGCTATCAGCCCTAGGGCCTATACAAGCCTAGCCATAACAATTCCCTGTATATTTCTTTCCTTGAGTGTGTGGCTCTGAGGGATTGGGATTTCTTTAAGTGGAGCATATCCAATAGCTCAGGGTTTGACATGGCCTTGTATGTTAAGCAGAGATTGCTTCTGAGTATACTATATGCCACAGAGTATAGCTGGAGTTTTTTAGATGGTCAGCATAGGGCATCTGCTTTAGGCCTGTGATTCTTTTAGTGAGGTATTTCTGCAGCCTTTCCAGCTGTTGCAGATGTCTTGTGAGGTACATACCAAATGGGGCATTGTACTCTATAATGGGTCTAATTAGGGATGAGTACAATGGGACAATGACCTCCTTTTTTTCTGGATGAAAAGCCCTTAGTGATGAGGTGTGCCACATAGAAGGATTTCCTGACTGTTGTGGCGATGTGGTTATCGAAGTTGAGACCAGTGTCCACCTGTGTCCCCAAGTCTCTCATCACACTTTCGGTGTTTAGTGTACTGCCACTTATGTGGTAATTCATGGGTACATGTTTTTTCCCAAAGGGGATAACTATACATTTCTTGGCATTAAGCTTGAGCCCATGGCTCTGGCACCAAGCATCTGTTTCTGTAAGGCCCTTTTGTAGAATATCCACATCATTTGGGGATTCAGTAATGGCTCCCAGTTTGCAATCATCTCCGAACTTTGTTAGCCAGAGTTCCTTAGTGTTGGCCTGTACTTTAGAGAAGTAGATGCCAAACAATAGTGGTCCCAGGACTGAACCCTGAGGTACTCCACTTGTCACTTGTCTGGAGCTGGATTTGGAGTCGGCTACTTTTACAGTCTGGGTTCTGTCAGAAAGCCAGTTGGCAACCTATTGAATGAAGTAGGGATTTATGCCCAGCTTAGTAAGTTTATCTATGATTCCAGAGTGGGGGATGATGTCGAAGGCCTTGGCGAGGTCCAGATAGGCTGTGTGAATTGCCTTACCCTTGTCCACAGCTCTGGAGACTGATTCAGAGAAGTCAGTCAGGTTCAGGAGACAAGATCGGCCCTTCACAATCCCAAACTGGGTGGGGTCCAGTGTTAGAAGGTTGCCAATGTCTTTGTTTATAAGTTCCATGATAATACATTCCATGCACTTGCAGATCAGGCTCGTCAGACTGATGGGATGGTAATTCCTGGGATCCAAGATGGATCCCCCCTTGTGGAGTGGGATAACTGTATCTGTGTGCCACTCAGTGGGCACGAAGCCTGAGGTGAGGCTATGATTAAACATGACACTTAGGTGAGGTGCCAGTTAATTTTGTAGTTCATGTAGTACACAGCCCGGGATGTCATCTGGTCCCATGGATGCTGTATTCTTAGCTTTGGAGAGTGCGGTTTCTACCTGTGTGGCCGTGATTACCGGAATTTGGCAATCTTTTGGTATTGAGATGGGCCCTTTAGGGGGGTGAGAGCGGGGTGAAGCTGGCACTAAATCAATCTGCCAGGATATTGACAATATCCTTGGGATCAGTATATTTAATGCCATTCTGTTGTAGCTCAGAGCAGATCTGAGCATTGCCATTTAGATTACTGACATAACTATAGAATGCCTTGTGGTTGTCTTTGGGATCTTTGGCAATTTTATTTTTATAACTAACTTTGGAGGGTTTTATGAGGGATCTCGGCTTCTTACTGAGGCTTGTTAGGGAGTTTTTTGCATCCTGGGATCTTCCTCTTTTCTGCAACAGTTTCTTCCTTCTGTTGTATAGTTTGTTTATGGCAGGGGACCACCAGATTGGCTTCCTTTTTTTGGAGGAGAGCGTCTTGGTTCTATTTGGGATGGCATGATTCATGCACAAGTGGATGTGCTCATACAGTGCCTTAGTGTAGGATTCAGCAGTCAGACATTCATCTCCCGTCTGCATGGGTGTCATGAAGTTTGTCACTTCTGACTTGAGTAGCATGAAGTTGGCTTTGGAGAAGTTTTTTACGGATCTTTCCTTACTGGGGGTGGGGGAGGGATGTGGATGTCAAGGGTGATCAGCTTATAGTCAGACCTGACCAATGAGGGGGTGACCACTGGTGTGAAGCATCTATCTCCCATGTTGGTAATGACCAGGTCTAGGATATTGGAGTCCCTGGTGGAACAATGGATTAGCTGATCCAGGGCGTTGGAATTTATGAATTCCAAGAACCATTGGGAAAAGGTGTTGGTACCCGAGTAGTTTTCCCAGTTAATGGCACGGTAGTTGAAATCACCCAGTATTAGGGTGTTTGGTTGTATCTTAATATTTTCCAGTATGCTTAGAAAGGTGTAGTGAGAATTTTGGGTCATGGTGGGGGAGCTGTAGCAAGCTACAATTTGGACTGGAGTCTTACCTAGTGTTAGTTGCACCTGGAGAATTTCAGATGCATTGTGTTGGGCAACTAGCCTGGAGGTGTGAATATCCTTGGTGAATATGGACACTCCTCCACCTTTAGTGTTTCGGTCTTTGTTTGGTGGCCGAAAAGTGTGGTAAGAGTTATAGCCTGGTATTGCAGGGGTGCTCTCTGGAGCATTGAAGCAGGTCTCAGTTACTGCACAGATATCGATGTTCTCCATTTTTAGTGCCTCGAGAGAGAGTGCATTTTAAGGTTTAGACTTCTAGCATTGAGTGGCATTACCTTCAGATTTTGCATGCTTGTATCTGTTACGGTGGTGGTTTTGTCCTTTGAACCTTGCCTAAAAAAGGCACTATAGGGGTGGCAAGAGCTATAGGAATCCCAGGGGCGACAGGTGCAGACCATCTCTGGCAAAGCATCATGGTTTGTCGATCATGTCGTCCCAGGCAGACAGATACTGGATCCCCTTTGAATGACACCAGAAGCTTAGCCAATTGCTGAAGTCAATCATTTTGTCCTTATACTGTGGTATCATTCTGGGCTAAGGCAGGATGCTACTCAGGGCTAGAGTCATACCTGCCTGGGCCACATGATCCGAGAGCTCTTCCATGTCCCTTTTCATGTAGTCCAGGGAGGTATGCCTCAAGTCATTCACTCCAACATGGACAATGACAGAGTCGTATTTGTACTTGTTGTGGAGTGACTTGAGTGCATGCGTTATGTGGCAGATCCTGGCACCCGTCAGGCAGCTGGCTGTAATTTTCTCCTTGTTCAGTCTGCTGAGTGGGGCATCAGTGTGTCTGACTATAGAGTCACCTATGACTAAAGTGTTGGGTACATTGTCTTGCCTTAGGGGCTGTTGTTGAGTGGCACACTGGTGTTGTGAGCTATGTGCCACTTTGGTTGTGACTGGTGTTTGTTTGCATTTCAGCTTCAGAGGTCCTTGTTGCTTGGGCAGGTTAATGTTAAAGGCCTCTGCATATGTGGGGTTTACTGCTACTATGTGTGGGTGTTGATGGTGTGGGTTTTGAAGGGCTATGTGTTGCTTGAGGTGTAGTGCAGGTGTTAACCTTCTCCTCTTGACTGTCTAGCACAATCTTGGCTGGAGAGAGGTTTGCTTCCAGTTTGGCTATGTGAGTGCATCTCTCGCAAGTTGTAGTGTTGGGTGGTAGGAGGAGAGGGTTGTCTGTGTACATGAGGCAGTTGCTGCATTGCCCCAGTATGCCCAGATTCACCAGGTGGACATGAGAAATCACCGGAAGCTCACCCTTGGTCGTGCCTGTTTAGGTGCTTTTTTTTGTAAAGTACAAGAGCTGTTTTCGCTTGCCTTTGCAAGGTACTTTGCAATTATAGGCTGTTTAGTGCCTACAATTAATTTCTCCTTATTAACAAGGAGAGTTGAGTGCTTGTATCAGTTTAAGGCTTCCTAGTGCTTTCCAGCAGGTTCTAGAAGTGCTAGTCACAGGGGTTCAGATTTTAGTGCTACTACTGAGAAACCAACTAGTTCTAAGGGAAAATTTGAAGAGCAGACTTTCTGGCACCTGGAATAGTTTAACCGTAGCCCCGTGGTGCTGCATGATGTGAAAAACATGCAAACACACGCATTTTTAAGCCAGAAAGTTGAAAGGGATAGAAATTAGCCCAAAATGGCTAATAAAATTACAATTTCAGAGCTGGAAACCACTCCTCTAGTGTTAGATAGGCAGTACAATGCTCACCACTCCCACTATTAAGCAGTAGGACTTCCCTCTACCACAGCAAGGTCTGGATAGCTCTGAACACAGAAAATAAAGTCCTGAAACCAGCAAAGCCTGGGATTTGGACTATACTAGCTAGGAATGGCAGGAAACGAGCAAACAAGATAGTATTTTATTTATTTATTTTTTGTTAAAACAGGCGGAACAATGCAATAATACAGTAAATAAACACAAAAAAGGCTAACACACTTGAGTGTGTAGCCCTAAACAGTAAATGCAATTAGAACTCTACAAAATTAGCAATTTAAAATTTTTAAATGAAGCAAAGCAAGTGCACAACTGAAAAACAATTTAAGAGGCAGTAATACAGTAGAATAATTAGCTAGTCTACATACACAGAAAAGCAACTAAAACAATTCAGATGCAGTGCAACCTAGAGCACTTGACTTGTATCAATATTAAGGCAAATACAGTTTTAATAAATGCACTAAAATATACACTATATTTCCAAAATGTTTGAGAAACACAGTCAGAATACAAGGAGATTCAGGCAATATTTTATGTTATATTTCATTTTTTGCATGTTTTATTCCATGGATTTGATTCCCAGCTGGTACAACAACATTTTAACATTGTATAAGCATCAAAATTACAATATGTCACAATTAATTATTTTTCTCATTCTAAACTGCAAGGAATAAAAACCATGTCATTAAGCATTCCATTGTTGAACACTGGAACCTCTGTTAATGGGTTGAGCATCACACATAGCAAAGATCAATGGTATGTTTCACTGCTTTATTGCTGTATGATGTAAGTAGTGCCAATGTGTCCACCAGGAGCCCATCTGCTTTCAGTTGCGCAAATGCATTTGGTAAGGCTGTGCATCTTTGTGCACAACCAGTTACCTGCAAGATCTGAAATAGGCACCAATTCAGACATATTTTGAGATCTGAAATGGGCGCCAATTCAGACATACTGTATTTTGTTAGCTTGACTTTTGCAGACATGGCTGGTGAGGGAGAGAATGGTGCTAAATTAGAGCACAAATGTGGGATGTTGAGAAGTCCAGAATATTTGTGGCAATCCTTGTGAAGTGCTACAGCCATAGGTTGCTGCAGGATGATTACACTTGCTCTAAGTATAAGGCTGAGCCTTGGAATAGCTTAGCCAGGGTTGTCTCCAATGCAACATATTTTACACACACTGGGAAGCATTGTTGTCACCACTATAGTGACCTTAAGAAGTGCAAGCATGACCTCCTAAGTCAATGGGAGGCCGAATTTAGGACTGCTAACACCCCCCCCCCCAGTTCTGTAAGTGTACTTACCTATAATCCATCTACAATATGGCATTAATGATCTAGCCAGAAATGCAGACATTCATTATGCTTTTATATATATATATATATATATATATATATATATATATATATATATATATGGGATCCGCCAATATGTTCGAAGTTTTACTACTTCGAACCCCACCTCACCAAGTCCACTTGTTCGAAGTAGTGAAACTTTGAACATTGACTTCGGCAGTCACACTACAGCACGGAATGGGAATATTCCCTTTTCCCCACTGTAGTGCAATCTCGGAGTTGGTATATTTAAGTTGTGGGGTGCAGTGGGGCTTGCCCCCCTGCAAAAACATGTTTTAGTGTTTTGTTTTTTTTGGGTAGCCCAGGGAACTAGACTTCAGCGAAAGTGCACTTTTGTTTAAGTGGACTTTCACTGAAGAGTAGGGTCTACTCCTCTATTTCGAAGAAGTGTATTTTCAATGTAAAGCAGTAGACCCAGAAAATAAATAAATATATATATATATATATATATATATATATATATTTTTTTTTTTTTTTTGCACTGTAGAGATGCAGAGGAGATAACTACAAACCATGAAACACACCAGAATAAGTGCAGCATGACCTCCTAAGCCAATGGGAGGCCGAATTCAGGACTGCTAACACCCCCCAGTTCTGTAAGTATACTTACCTTTAATCACCTCAGAGAGGTAATGGGTGAGTATTACTCAGGTCAAAATTTAAGCCGAAAAGTTATTTTCTTTCCCTCAAGCACAATCATCTTGAGTGGGCATATGTCAACCTTGATCTCAAACACGCCTGCATTCCCCAGTAACTCCTGTTGCTTGCATTAGGCAATGAGAACAGAAGCTGTGTGGGTTCAGTATCCAGAACCAGAAATGACTTTTTATTACTGGATAATTATATGTCAGGAAGAATCAAATTATGATAATTGCAGTTATTGCATTTGAATGCATATTTCCTTTCCATCACAGGGAAAAAAGGCTTCTATTTGTTGTATCATAGCAGTGATATTTGTTTAGTTTATGACACATAAATACTTTTCCATCCCATATGGATGTGGCAAAGATGTACAGTAGTAAAATATCCTGATTGTTTATGCATTGCCAACAAAGTTAATTGAATATGTACAGTACAGTGACAAGACATGTATCTAAATCTCTCTTTTTTGTCTCCCCCATCCCTTCTCTCTCTTTTTTGTGGTTTGGTGGCTATAATTTATTAACAATCTGCTGTTTACATATCTTGCTGCTGAAAAATAAATGATTCACAGCACAGATTGGTTAGACTGACCACTGCAGCTCATCCCTCCATACTTCCACAGATGGCAGCACAGACACCCATCACTTTGGGTTGACAACCTGTTAATGTTGCCTCCACAATCCCTGCCCTACCTGCTCCACCTGCAAGAGATAGCACTGTTCCAGTTGCTAGTGTAGTGGTACCCTCTAGAAGCAATAGTAATGGAGGTGGATATTTTGGCACCCAGTAAGAGTTGACAGGGCTGGTGGAGGAAATAATGGAAAGTGGCATTGTGCATGTATTGGCAGGGCTGGAAAAAGTCCTGCATCTGATTGCAAAGATGATGCCACATCTGGCAGTGTCCTTTGAGACTGCTGCAGGAGACAGTGATGACAGTTCTGAGGGTAAATTCTAGATTCTCACTGTTCTTTAGCTGGAAGTGGGTGTGTCTCCAATGTCCACTGCCTATCCCCAATCATGTTGCCCCCAACCTTTTGTCTCCATCACCATCCCTCTCTGTTTTATATGTCCTGTATGTGTGTGCATGTTTCCTAACCAACCTTCCTACCTGACCCTATTATTCCTAAGCAACCATCCCTCAAAAAAATTGACACCCCAGATGTAGCTCTCCACTTCACCTATGTGTCATCTTGGCACATTTGATTAGGTCCAGATGACCATACAACATTATTTTTTTGCTGTCACCCATCACTGATATGTTGACATTCCAAAGTTATGAAATTGTGTGTGCAACTCTACATTTATGTTGTGAAAAAGTGGATAACTATGGTGATCTCCCATGACCCTCCTGGCAATTCCTGTATTTTTTCCCCTGTGTTAAACCCTCTACTTCACAACCCCCTTTTCACCACTATTCTATCCACCTCCTTTTCCCCCATTTAATCTGATCAACACACAGAACACACAAGGGCAGAAATGGCCCATGTAAAAGCTTCCAGTTTATGTCCTCACTATTTGCACAGAGGTTGGCATAGTGCAGCAATTCTGAGTGACAATGAGTGCTGTTTAACTTCTTATTGGAAAAGCTGAAGATTTTAATTTAATCTGCAGTGGTCCAGTTACTTTCATGCAAATGTGCTTTAATCTACTGAACTTTGGTAATATAGAGTAAAGGCAAACTAAAGGCAGTACTGTGATACCGTTAATACAACAGATCATAGGCTGCTGGATGTAATAACGTTGGAGTTTCTATATTGTATGTTGAGATAATAACCCTGTTTGTAGCCTGATGTTTCTTGCATAGTATCATGGATTTGATTACAGCTGTAGGTCAAGTTATTAATTCATGCCATTTCATATTCTTACCATATATTTGACTGCAAATGACTGTATTTCTCTCCATATGCAACATTTTCTTAACATAACATTGGAATAGTGCAGCAAGACATCATTTGCAAAAACAGTGCAGCCCCACCAGGGAGACTTAGTAAGCTAACCTTATCCTGCTTATGTATTCATGTTTATTATACCATGAGCCCCCCAAAACGTGCACGCTGATTGGCCAGCGTGCCCGTTGTAAATCGAGTTATACTAATGGAAAAAGGTCCGTCGCCGGACTTTTTCCATTAGTAAACTCATTTTTAAACACTGTTCGCTATGTTAAATGGGTTTAACATGGCGAGACAGCTTTAAAATAAGCAATGGAGATCTCCGTTGCTTATTTTAAGCTGTCTCGCTATGTTAAACCCATTTAACATAGCGAGACAGTGTTTAAAAGCAACAGAAAAAGCAAGATCTCCGTTGCTTTTGGTGTCTCGCTATGTTAAATGAGTTTAACATAGCGAGACAGTTTAAAATAAGCAACGGAGATGTCCGTTGCTTATTTTAAAACTGTCTCGCTATGTTAAACTCATTTAACATAGTGAAACACAAGCAACGGAGATCTTGCTTTCTCCGTTGCTTTTGCCCACAGCTCTGATGTACTGCGCAGGCGCGCAGTACATCAGAACTGCCACGGATGCCAGGCATCTGCGGAAGGGCAGTAAACAGGCATTATACTATGCCATTATTTAAGAAAAGTAATAGTTTCTTTTCTTAAATAATGTCATGGTATAATAGCAATAACCCACTTCTGGGTGTGGGTAATGCTAAATTTACCCACGGTTGGCTTTTGTCCTCGGGCTTCGCCTCGGGACCAAACCACGCCAACCGTGGGTAAATTTAGCATTACCCACACCCAGGCGTGGGTTATTGCTATATTGCACCCTCCTACCCCTTATTTGTACCTGTATCAGCAACTTCATTGTACAGAGCATGACAGATTAATGATGAGTTAATAAGTAAGAGTAACACACCATACAGGTGTTTTTTCATGTCCCACAAAACATATTGTTGCTGTTCCTCTCTGCATCTGTCCCTGTCTCTCTCTCTTCACCCCTTCTGCTTCAGTAAGCTGTCACTGTGCTTCAGTTGTGTTATTTAAATGTTGTAAAATAATAATTCCTTTGTGGTGTAATGAGCTAACACACACACACACACACACACACACACACACACACACACACACACACACACGTATATATATATATATATATATATATATATATATATATATATATATATAAATGATTTTTGTCTAATTTCAAGGGTTCTAATCCAGCCATTAGCTAAGTGTTACTGACTTGATTTTTGTACATATGTGTACCTGTTGGTTACATATTGTTATGAAACTCCAAATAGTACAACCTCTGCGAGTGAGGCAGCTGCAGGGTCCCAAAGAGCAAAGTATTCAAACAAAAAGAAAACAGGACCAGCATACAAGGCACCTTAAAATAAATGTATTGATTGAGGTTCTTGAAAAACAGACCGGATTCAGCAAATATTTAACAAAGCCTTCTTCAGTGTTTAAAAAACAACAAAAAAGAACCTGTATTTAAATACTCAAATGAGTCATGTGCTTAATTACATATGCTCATTCAGACCTGGCTTAAAGAGCCCACCAAGTTTAATAATCCATTTTTTCTCCATTGAATTTAATAAATTATGCCAACCTGATTTGTTATGCCTGGATCTTCTAATTTTATCAATAATGGTAAAACTAAAAATAGCCTTTGGATGTACCAAAGAATGTTTATATAAAGCATTGGTGTCTCTCTTGTGTCTGATATCACTAAAGTGTTCAGAGATTCGAAGCTTCAAGGGTCTGGTGGTTTAGCCAATATAGAATGCAGGACATGTGCATTTGGCCAAATAAATGACCCAATCTGAGGAACAGTTAGCAAAAAATGTTATATGGAATACTTGAGGGGTATTTTGACTGCTGAAACTGGTGGTTTTGAGTATGATGTTACAATAGATACAGTGTCCACAAGGGAAGCAACCAATTAATGGATCCCCTGATAATGTGGTCTGGATACTTTTGGTACCTTTCTTCTCAAGATGTTTAAAGTGATTAAAAAAGGCAGATAGATTTTTGCCTTTCCGAAAGGAAAACGAACATCTGTCTCCAAGAATGTCCTGAAGTCTAGGTTCACATGTTAATATGTTCCAATTATGTTGAACAATTTGCATCAATATGTTGGTATTCTGACCACATGTGGTGATAAATCTAGGTGTTACTGAAGCTGATTTGTGTCTAGTTTTGTAATGAAGCAATTCAGTGCATTCCATCTGGTGAACAGTGTGTTTGGTATGTAATAGGTGGCCCATTTTATACACATGGTCATGGAATCGATGTACTAAATCATCTCTGAAGTGTCTATAAGAGTGTTGATCAGAACAAATGTGTTTAATGCACATGAACTATGATTTGGAAATGTTTTTGCAGATGTGAGGAGGATGGAAGCTGGTTGCATGGAGAAGTTAATTATTTTGGGGAATTTACGATGAATTTCTGTAGTCAGCGTATGATTGGATGCATGGCAAACCAATACATCTAAGAAAATAATTTTATCTCTATCATAGCTGACAGAAAATTCAATCCCCCATTTATTTTCGTTCAAATAAGAAACAAATTCTGAAAGGTATTCTTTATTCGCTCTCCATACCAACCAGCAGTCATCCAAATATCTGCGCCAAATGTCCATTTCAACCATGTAAATGTTATGAGAGTTGTCGTAAATAACCTGTTCTTCAAAGTATGCCATGAACAAATCGGCATATATGGGTGCAAAAGATGCACCCATAGCTGTCCCCTTGGTTTGTAAATAGCATTTGTCTTTGTAAAAAAACACATTTTTTGTTAAAACACGTTCTGTTAAACACAACAAAAGGGTGTTGAAACCTGGCTTGTATATTTCAGTTTTGTTGAGCCAGTATTCCAATGCCTCTAGGCCAGCCCAATGTGGTATGTTGGTATATAATGATTTTACATCCAATGTGCAAAGTAACCAGTCGGGCTCAAGCTGTGTATCAGAGATAATCTGTAAAAATTCCGTGGTATCTTGAATTCTAGAATGGACACATTGTAAAAGGGGCTTAAGAAATTTGGTAAGGAATAGAGATAATGGTTCTGTTAATGAATTTCTACCTGAAACAATGGGTCTGCCGGGTGGGTGTTGATGGTCCTTATGTATTTTAGGTAGGAAATAAATGTATTGTGGGCAAGGGTTGGCAATGGTGAGTTGATGCTGTGTGTTTTGAGTGATGATACCTTCTGCAACAGTTAAACTAAGGAAAGAATCAATCTGTTTCTTGAATACTGGTGTTGGATCAATGGTGAGTTCCGAGTTATAGCGTGCGTTGGATAATTGGTTCAGTGCTTCATGATCATATTGTAATGTATCCTGAATCACTATAGAACCACCTTTGTCAGCACCAATTATGACTAGATTGTGATTGTTTGCCAATGTGTTGATATTTTCCATTCAAATTTTGGATACATTATTAGGTAATGGTGGAATTGATCTAAACTGAAAATGTAGATCTTTGATAATGGCTTGTTGAAACATGTAAACTTGGTGATTCATGGGTGGCATGAATGAAGACCTATGGTATTTAAATTCATCAGAGATCTTTGGTTCTTGTTCCTGGAAAAATAGTTTAAGGTTTAGATTTCTACAAAATGAAACAATATCTTGAACAAAACTTTCTTCAGGAACAAAAAAAAAACAGGGATGAATGATAATCCTTTATTAAGAATGTCAATTTCAGAGGAGGAGAGGACATGTGATGAAATATTAGTGATGTTTACAGTGGTTGTTTGGTCACAAACATCTCTAATAGCGTTTCTATGTTGTCCGCATCTTTTATGTTTCCTGCCCCCCCCTCCACCTATGTGTAAATCCTGTGAAGTGACAGAATTTCTTCTCTTGGATACTGGTGAGCCTGTTGCACCCCCTGAATCAGTGTCAAGACATGAGGATGAATATTCATCAGCTGAAGTGTCAGTATAGTTATATGTGCCTTTCTTAAGGATAGATTTAGTCCGTTTCCTCTTGGGATTATCATTCATCCCTGGTTTTTTTGTTCCTAAAGAAAGTTTTGTTCAAGATATTGTTTCATTTTGTAGAAATCTTAACCTTAAACTATTTTTCCAGGAACAAAAACCAAAGATCTCTGATGAATTTAAATACCATAGGTCTTCGTTCATGCCACCCATGAATCACCAAGTTTACATGTTTCAACAAGCCATTATCAAAGATCTACATTTTCAGTTTAGATCAATTCCACCATTACCTAATAATGTATCCAAAATTTGCATGGAAAATATCAACACATTGGCAAACAATCACAATCTAGTCATAGTTGGTGCTGACAAAGGTGGTTCTATAGTGATTCAGGATACATTACAATATGATCATGAAGCACTGAACCAATTATCCAACGCACGCTATTACTTGGAACTCACCATTGATCCAACACCAGTATTCAAGGAACAGATTGATTATTTCCTTAGTTTAGCTGTTGCAGAAGGTATCATCACTCAAAACACACAGCATCAACTCACCATTGCCAACCCTTGTCCACAATACATTTATTTCCTACCTAAAATACACAAGGACCTTCAACACCCACCCGGCAGACCCATTGTTTCAGGTAGAAATTCATTAACAGAACCATTATCTCTATTCCTTACCAAATTTCTTAAGCCCCTTTTACAGTGTGTCCATTCTAGAATTCAAGATACCACGGAATTTTTACAGATTATCTCTGATACACAGCTTGAGCCCGACTGGTTACTTTGCACTGGTTACTTTGCACATTGGATGTAAAATCATTATATACCAACATACCACATTGGGCTGGCCTAGAGGCGTTGGAATACTGGCTCAACAAAACTGAAATATACAAGCCAGGTTTCAACACCCTTTTGTTGTGTTTAACAGAACATGTTTTAACAAAAAATGTGTTTTTTTACAAAGACAAATGCTATTTACAAACCAAGGGGACAGCAATGGGTGCATCTTTTCCACCCATATATGCCGATTTGTTCATGGCATACTTTGAAGAACAGGTTATTTACGACAACTCTCATAACATTTACATGGTTGAAATGGACATTTGGCGCAGATATTTGGATGACTGCTGGTTGGTATGGAGAGTGAATAAAGAATACCTTTCGGAATTTGTTTCTTATTTGAACAAAAATAAATGGGGGATTGAATTTTCTGTCAGCTATGATAGAGATAAAATTATTTTCTTAGATGTATTGGTTTGCCATGCATCTGATCATATGCTGACTACAGAAATTCATCGTAAATTCCCCAAAATAATTCACTTCTCCATACAACCAGCTTTCATCCTCCTCACATCTGCAAAAACATTTCCAAATCATAGTTCATGTGCATTAAACGCATTTGTTCTGATCAACACTCTTATAGACACTTCAGAGATGATTTAGTACATCGATTCCATGACCATGGGTATAAAATGGGCCACCTATTACATACCAAACACACAGCTGACCAGATGGAACGCACTGAATTGCTTCATTACAAAACTAGACACAAATCAGCTTCAGTAACACCTAGATTTATCACCACATGTGGTCAGAATACCAACATATTGATGCAAATTGTTCAACATAATTGGAACATATTAACATGTGAACCTAGACTTCAGGACATTCTTGGAGACAGATATTCGTTTTCCTTTCGGAAAGGCAAAAATCTATCTGCCTTTTTTAATCACTTTAAACATCTTGAGAAGAAAGGTACCAAAAGTATCCAGACCACATTATCAGGGGATCCATTAATTGGTTGCTTCCCTTGTGGACACTGTATCTATTGTAACATCATACTCAAAACCACCAGTTTCAGCAGTCAAAACACCCTCAAGTATTCCATATAACATTTTTGCTAACTGTTCCTCAGATTGGGTCATTTATTTGGCCAAATGCACATGTCCTGCATTCTATATTGGCCAAACCTCCAGACCCTTGAAGCTTCGAATCTCTGAACACTTTAGTGATATCAGACACAAGAGAGACACCAATGCTTTATATAAACATTCTTTGGTACATCCAAAGGCTACTTTTAGTTTTACCATTATTGATAAAATTAGAAGATCCAGGCATAACAAATCAGGTTGGCATAATTTATTAAATTCAATGGAGAAAAAATGGATTATTAAACTTGGTGGGCTCTTTAAGCCAGGTCTGAATGAGCATATGTAATTATGCACATGACTCATTTGAGTATTTAAATACAGGTTCTTTTTTGTTGTTTTTTAAACACTGAAGAAGGCTTTGTTAAATATTTGCTGAATCCGGTCTGTTTTTCAAAAACCTCAATCAATAAATTTATTTTTAAGGTGCCTTGTATGCTGGTCCTATTTTCTTTTTGTTTGAATACATATTGCTATGAGTCATAATTATTTTTCTTCTGTCATAAGCTGCTTTGTCCCTGCCTCCATCTCACCCTGTCGATGTATCATCTTCCTTCTGTATCATTATTCTTCCACCTCTGCATTGCACAATGTCTGGTGCCAGGCAACAAATGCAACTAAGGCTAAATGGAAGTACACAGCTTATGGCAATAGGTTGTGATTTTATTGCCTTTGTCCACATTACTCTGTTGCGCTTTGCATCACTGTGTTAAGCTATGTATATTTTGTTTAATGTACTTTTCAACAAGCTGAAGAGTTGAATGTACAGATGACAAGGGTCAATAGGGCAATGAAGATGAATACATACAGTCACGTTTGCTGAAAGCTGCTGTAAAATGCCAACTATGAGAACTATGACTTCCTACATGGTGTGCTTAGATAATACTCAGGCATAAATTGTTTTCTTGAAGTGCTGCAAAAGTTTGAATCCAGATGAAAAAATGTTTCAGAATTTTTTGTTTGACTCCTGTGGCTGTAATTGTTGACTACACCTTTACTTAATATATTGTTATCCTGCTGCTATGTTAATGTGCCTGCCTCCTTTTGTGAAGCCTGTCTTGTACAGATCTTTGCACGAAAGTTAGAACAGAACAGTATAGAATATTACTAATTCCCATTCTAAGTTCATCACTTCAAGATATGATTAAGCATGTGCTAACACTTTGCCGTCAGCAGCATGATTCAACTTAACAGCATTGTGCTCAAAGGAGTAAAATAAAATCAAATAATTATTATTTTATGTTGCACATTTGTCTCTCTGTGTTACGTTTTTCAACAGGTGATCTAGATTTCAGAATGACATTGACTTAATTAATTCAGTCATTTAATGTATGTCTGCTCTACAGCATTTGCACTTGCAACTGTGTTCAAGTTTGGTTAACCAATTCTCACATAATCCTTCACTGTTATTCTGCAGTGCACTGTTCTATGTATGACTTACGTGTTTGTCTCAGCAATGCACATAGTGCAAGTATGAGACAATACAAGTGTGCAATCATCCTGACATGAAGTCGCAAGAATGTTAGACTGAAAATCCACTGGTGTATAAGAGCGATTTTGTATGCCATCCCATAATGAAAAGCATGTCAATGTCCCTCACAGTAATGCAATGTTCACTAAGGACAGTATCTACACTTCAGTATAGAAGTATGTAGTTACATGTGACAATCATAGTGATGTTACATTGTCCTGTGCACACATATGTATTTGTTGCACAACTTGTGATGCATAGTAAAAAAGTTCAAATGTCTTATTTCACATTGTTAATGTCAGTCTTCTCCTTTGGTGTTTGTAACTAATTAATTGCTTTTTAGATTATGTAGCCAGATAGGTAGGAAGTTTGATGCCCAACATGGGAAACTTGTGTGTGTGTTTGTGTGTGTGTATGAGACTGTGAATAACAATTAGTGCTGTATCCACATCCCATGAGAAGAACACATTTTATTTTTCACACAGCTCCCATAGCTCAATTTTTAATGAAACATCTATGAAAACACCGATGAGGTCATCTTGACAAAAGTGCACTCTCTCTCCCCTTAAAAGTCAGATTTCTCCTTTGGCACTTGTGACTAATACAGTGCCTCTAGATTGTGGAACTAGATAAGTAGGCGGTTTGATGCTGAAAATGGGAAATTTCTGTGGGAGAATATGTGTAGCACTTGTTGGTGTATCTCCTCCTGAGAAAAATATATTTAACACTTCACACAGCTCCCTTACCCTACTTTTATTGAAAAATGTTGTATGAAAAACACTGATGAGGTCATTCTGGCAAAAATGCACTCTGTCCCCTTAATAGTTAGACTTCTCCTATGGTGTGTGTGACTAATACCGTGCTCTTTAGGTTGTGTAAATACATAGGCAGGAGGTTTGATGATGAACACAGGAAATGTGTGTGTGTGTGTGTGTGTGTGTGTGTGTGTGTGTGTGTGTGTGTGTGTGTGTGTGTGTGTGTGCGTGTGTGTAGCCCTTGGTGCTGTATCCACTTCCACCAAAGAGAATGCACTTAAATGTGTACACAACTCCCTTATCACACCTTTTACTGAAACACAGATGAGGTCCTACTGACAAAAGTGCACTTTCTCCCCTTAAGAGTCAGACATCTCCTGTGGCACTTGTGATTAATACAGTGCTTTTTACACTGTGTAACTAGATAGGTAGGAGGTTTAGTGCTCAATATGGGAAACGTGTGTGTAGTTGATCATGTGCTCAATCAACTTCTACTCTGGATAAATGTTTTAAACTGTTAGATGACTCCACCATCTCTGCTGCCCACACCCCTGGTGCAACACACTGATGATGTCACTCTTATTAAAGTGAACTGTTCCACTTTAAATGTCAGAACTCTCCTTTGGTGCTTGAAATGATTACACTGTTCTTGAACGTGTAAGTAGATATGTATGAGTTTCAAATACAGAAGTGCTTAACTTCTACAAGTGTGTATGTGACAGCAAATGAATTTATGATTGATTTATGAACATTTCCAGTGGCAACCTTTACAACCCCAGATGGTTGTAAAAGTAATTTTACCAGACACATCTCTTTGGCAATACACTGCTGATGTCATTCCTTCATAGATACTGTATGCCTGACCTGTGGTCATTATTCTGCTGTTGCACTGGCTGCTGATAATGTGCTACATAGATTGTGTAACTTGATAAGTTGGTGGTTCAAGTCCATCCTTGCTTGAATAGTGTGACTGTGATTACTGTCTTATACTATTGATCACCTTACAACCGCCTTTATGCACACTTCTACTTATGAGATAGATTTAGAGTGGCACAATGTTGAAGTAGCAAATCCTAGCATCTTCAGGGAAAATAATTTTTGTCTACACAATGATTACATAATGCTGTCATAACTGCAGTATTTCACAATTGGAGTGCAAATTCCCCTGCACTGCATGACTTTGATACTATGCTTTGTACATTGTGTAACTCTATGTAGGATGTCTGAGGCCAGCTGTGAGTGTGTCTTTCACCCTCATACTGTGTATATTACTGTTCAAATACATATATGATGGGTAGCTGTGCAGTATTATTGTGCACTTCAACCACTTCTTAGCATAAACATCTAGATAATAAACAGTGGTGATATCATCCATTTAAATGTGGACTGTCTCAGTTATACCTCAGTATGTCATGTGGCATTTGCGATTCAGGCACTAACTTGTAGTTTGTGATCTGGGGTAGTTACTTCAAATTCAACCATTACAGCTTAGACTACATTGTGCCTGTTTTATTGTGACTTTACATTTCACTAACACTGTTGTCAAAAAACATCTGTTGTGTAGATGTATAAATGTTGATTCCCCTTACAAAAAATGACAATTTCCCACATAGCAATGCTTTTATTCAGAGTTATGATGATATATGATTACGCATATGTAGGAAGCCTTATCCTCTGGCATGAGGGAATGAGATGACTTTCTGTATGTTGTTGACTTAGTTCAGCAATTACAGGTACACAACTCCTTTGCAGCAATAACATGATGCAATGACTTCACATGCTGACATATATCACAGTTCTAGTGGAAATTCTATAATGGTGCATTCATCGTATACAATAGCATGTATTTTCTGTTATCGAGTGCTCATGTGTTCAACATCTACATTCAGTGCCTGTTAGCATTGTGTGGCCTTATACTGTAATGCATGAATGACATGCACCAGAATTATAACAGTGGGAGAAGCCTCCACCATCTCTTTTATCTCAAAGAGATTGTTTACAACACATACATCTGACGTAATGACTTGGCATAGCTGGAGTGTCACTTGTGTTAAGACTTTCACTGTAGCACACATGGTTCATCCATATGTCATTAGTTGGTAGGGTCACATTGCTTGCTGTTCAGTTCCTGAAAGGGCAACATTGTATGAATGTACTAATGTTACATAAACATCTTATCCATTTTATATTGGACATTGAAATATCATTACAGGTTATGACTGCATGGGTAGTGAAATGCTTATTTGGGCATGTTATACTGTCACTGCTTCTGCACATGCATGGAGTACTGGCTTGTATACCATACTTCCACAGACTGTGGCTCAATTCTGGGACAGTGTATGTAATATATAATGGAAACAGCTTCCTTGTCAAAGAAGCACTGATACTGTGCCGCTCACTGTTGTGTGGATAGTAACATGTATAGCTCTTTTCCAGCATTCTGTCTAAATCCTTGTCCTGCAAGGTAGGGCATCCATACCTCTTATGATAGGAAAGTGCTGTAAGCCCTTCAAAGGTGTTCTTCATTACATGACCAATGTGTGCATTTCTGTGATGTCCATATGCATCTCTCTCTCTGATATCTCTACTGGTATGTGTTAGAAAATGACATGATGCAAATGTTTATTATGTCATTCATTGCTTACATTACCTATTCCTAAGATAATTGTGACCTGCATTGCATGTCTTCATCGGGACATTTCTTTATTACTATAATTGTTTTTGTCACACTATACAGCTTAATGGCAAATGAAGGAATCTATAAATGTTTATTACTATTTGGCATGCTCATTGATCCTCTGTTACAACACTTTATTGTGAGTTGCTGCTATTGAATTGCTGTTATGTTACTGTTTCCATGTAATTCCATGTAAGCATGTCCAGTATAATGTATAATGATACACAACAACCAGCCAAGAATCCATGAACAGTTTAATATACTCTGATGTCTCGGCCAAAGCCTTCAAGGAGTAACATCTTACACAAAAAACACTTGCCTTGAATAGACTACATAGTAAAAACAATTAACACTCAATTATTTAATTAAATAAGAAATCTCCAATTGCATTCCTTATTTAACCCTTTCATGGTCAAAGTCTCAAATTTTAAAATATAAACAGATTCTTTAAACAGCAGAAGATTTATCAAAAGCACTTTGACAAACTGAGAAACAATTACTTTTTCAAAAACAGTGCCCTGTAACCCTCTGCTGTCCCTACAATGAAAATTATTAAAATGTGTGGCTATAGAGGTTTCTTCCTTTTTATTAATAATATCCCTCACATGAAAAATGAATGTTAATTGTTTTTACTATCTAGTGTATTTAAGGCAAGTATGTTTTGTGTAAGATGTTACTCCTTGAAGGCTTTGTCTGAGACGTCAGAGTATGTTAAACTGTTCATGGATTCCAGGGTAGTCGTGTGTTTTTACTTCTCCAGTCTTGTGTTTTTTATAATGTATAATGATGTCTGACATGTTTGCATATGAAAAACTTGAAATCATGATAAGTTATCTGATCTGTGTTGTAGTTTCTCACTTATGTATGTTGTGTGTTATTATATTACCATTTAGAATTTATATGACTATACAACACCTGCATATTTATTACATGTTAGTAGGTGATAATCCCCTTTTCTATGGGGGCCACTAACATTCCTTTGCAAAAACATGTCCATTTCTGATATACCTGACGTTACAGCTGTAAGGTCAATTTGTTCTTGTATATACATGCTGAAGTGGAGAATACAGCAGTGGTGTCTGCTTGCATACATAAATTCCCAGTATATACATCTCATAAGCAATAAGTGCAGTGTATACATTCATCCCATAATATATCTTCTGTCCTTGCTGTTATCTCAGCACAGCATTTTATTAACGAGTAGGACATTTTCACTCCCTGTTGTTACATTGCAGCTTTATATCTCCATCACATCCTTTGTTAGTCTGTGCACTTTATTTATGTGCATAATGCCGTTATTGTCATTGACATTAATTATCATTACATTAATATTGCAGGATTTATGTCAGAAATGCTTCTTTGACACTTCAACATGTTTGCCTGCAGTATATGAGTACACTTTATGCATTTGCCCTTTCATATTAATTAATTATGCAATACAAAACACTTATTATTTGTGTACAATTCACCCATTTCATTTTCTCTCCTTCAGTATTCTCTCAATGTAAATGTGCTTAATATTTCTGGGCAGCAGCACATGCTCACGTCTAAGCTTTGCCCGTATACAAGCCATTTTGTTTATATTCTGCGCTCATACTTGCAAGTACCTTTCCATGGCTCCAAACACTAATGCTGGTCATGAAAAGGTGCTTGCAAATGTGTAGGTGCAATGAGCAGCATGCATATTCCATTAGCACTGCTGCTCAACAAGCTAACATGCTTATATCATGTAGATGTAGAACACACAATCGTTAATGAATCCCAGGGTAAGTGTATAGGACTTAAAACTAATCTGTAAAACAGAATTATTCCTGATGAGATTATATTAAATGGGTGGGAGGCAATTTATGCAACTTGCAGCTCTGTCTTAAAAAAAAAGGTGAATTAAGGACTTCAGACTGCAAGGGCTATACCTTATGACTCTTGCTTTGCCTTTAGGGGGCTTTGTTGTGATATATGATTTGGGAGCATTTATTACACCTCAGAGCTAAGGATTTTCTTTTTGACTTCCAGCCATTATCACAACCACTGTGTTGAGTGGAATATTTCTGGCTTATACTTTACAGTTTTGAACATCTATTTATTTATTTATTTTACATTTGTTGACCGGGAATGTCTGACTGAGCCGAAGCCCTTTTTCAGCAGAGGCCCAGGGAGAAAAGCTCCAGTAAATACATATCACATTTAGTCATTATTACAGATATTATATAAGTGGAATAAGGCAATCAGCTAGTAGACTACAAGAGCATTTTTGAGAGTATACAGATTACATTTCGTTATCATACAAATATTTTATATGTAGAAAAATGTCAAAACAGCTAGATTACAGCCACAACATTTTTAAAAGTGGTAGTTAGTATAAAAAAGCAACATAGGAGTAAAGTGTTTTTTTTTTTTTTGTTACTGAGTGATTTCACTGTGGCATGTAACTTGAAGTGCTTTTATCATTCCTTTGATTTCATCAGTGGAATGCATTATAAACCTGTTGTAGCATGCAGGGATTCAGTTTTCAAAGTATACCTCTAACAGAACTTAAAGAGGCAAAGGATAGACTACTCAGTATGTGTTTGGTCTCTGAAAGGCAGTGGACATGATGACTGCACAGACTATGATGAACATCTGACAAGCTCTAGTCACCACCCCCCAAAAGCACGCTTTAAAAAGATTCACTATTATGGTCTTCAGATACAGATTTTGGAAGCGTAATTTTGTCATCAAAATCATAACATTTTAATATTCAGGCAGACCCTGCTACCAAGTCAAACCTGATAACATATGTGTCAGTGAGACATGGGCAAACTTCTGCATTTTCATCATCCTATGCACAAATGAGTGAGTCCTAATGCTAAGCCATTAAGACAGGTCATGTCCTAATTTTTGTGCAGTTTCTTCATTTTACTTCTTACTTATAATTTGTGTTAATTTTTACTGAAACCAGATATACCTTGGTGACTACCTCCACTTTGTCTCCTAATGGCAATTCATTTCTGTCTTGATAGCACAAAAACGTGCCCACAAATCAATTATCTCATAGTTCAATAGTGACATTTGAAACTAAAGCTGATAATGAGCTTTATCCTGAGGTTCTTGTTTGACTCCCTCACTCCTCGCTTGCACGTTGCAAACATTGTGAGACTGAGTTACTTTACCATTTGGCATTGCTCATCCTTTATTTTAAAGAGGCTATTCTCCCATTAAGTGATCTAGGAAAATGGTCACAAGAAATATGGTGGGAGATGGTTATCTTACATAACCAAGGTTTATTTGATTGATAGTCTGAAACGTGGGATTTAATAACTGTAATGATAACAATTGATAAAGGTTGTTCCCTTTGTGCTTAAGTGTATAGAAACAGAAAAGAATGTGATTGGGCCAAATGGAAGCATATTAGATTTCTTTAAATGGTTATTTTCACTCTGAAGAAATCCATGGGGCCCTGTCCTTAGGGGGCACCATATACATTTTTTATTTTTATTTATTTAACATTTATTGACTAGGAAAGTTCAACTAGGACTAAACCTGTTTTCAGTGGAGGCCCAGGGAGAAATGCTTCAGATGCATGTCTTTGGACATAATGAAAATAAATATTGTTTAGACTGAATAATTGGTGGAATGAAAATGATTACAGATTAAGATGATGTCTGAATCTTATAACTTCTTATTCCAGCAATTTTAAGTTGCTTTATACTTTAGAGAATTATGAAAGGCTGCATGGGTTTTAATACACAATTTAAATGCAATCGGCCTTGTATACAAATATATATATATATATATATATATATATATATATATATATATAGTATAAAATGAGAGTGGGTGATTGCTAAATAATTTGATTTGATCATCCTGGTAGAAGGGGCAGAGACATGAGACAGGCTGGCAGGAAATGCATTTTATTTTGAAAAATATAGAAATGATGTGATTTGTTAATCTGAGTGATTATGTTAGGTTGTGTTTTAATGATTGGGTGCCTCTTGGGATCCTCAGGGAATACTAGAATGTGCAGGATGTCTTCTAATTGCAATGTATAAGAGAAAGGTAAGGATGATACACAATCCCTGGGATTCAGTAAGGTTCCGTGCAGGAATAGCTTATTCCTGCACAGAAGCGACCATTTAGGAGCAGCATGGCAGCGCACCATGCACAGTAATGAAGACGCGCTGCCTCAGCTCCTAAACGGACACGGAGCGTGGACGAGTGCAGGGTGTGTGTCTGAGAACAGAGCTCTCACAATATACATGCCCCTCGCAGTCAAGAACTGCTGTTTGTCAATTACAATGAGCGAGACCGCTCATAGGGGGTTACATACCCCCAACAGCATAGATCAATGCAGAATGTCCAGATATGTGGCACATACGTCTGGCCTGTCCCTCATTTACCGTGCCAAATCACTGGGATGATCTCATTAATGAAGTCTGAAATAATGGCAAACATACGAGAGTCAGACTTTAAATCAGTCAGAAAATGTACATAAAAACAAATCCCATTACCCTAGCAACACCCCAAGTTTATAAGAGCAATATTTAAAATATAATAATATAAATATCTTTTTTTTATCAAACAGATTAAATTTAACGGTAGGTGCGTGGGTTTGCCCATTGCTTAGCTACGCATACTGTAGCTTAAATGGCACAAGAAGATAAATATCAAGATACATGCAAATGAAGCAGTACTGCAATAGTGTAGTGGTCAGAGCATTCACCTTATGAGCAGTCATTCCCAGTTCAATTCTCACTCCAGTAAATTCAATTTTCCATGTCAAATCACTTTATGAACAATATTTTTTGTTGTATAACCTACTAAATAAAATATATATGTGAACTGGAGTACTGCATTAAATGCAGATGTGAGGTGTCATTGTAATAATGTTGTAAAATCCACAGATAAACACAAGTGCCCCATACAGTATATGTACACATGAATCAGGGATACAAATCAAAGGTATAATGTGTAATGAATGATAAATCCATAGACTGTCCAAATCCACCACCATCCCAAGAACCATGTTACATTTCTGTCTAAATTACTTCAGGGATAAGCGGGAGTAAGCACTTATAAGCAATCGTAAACGGGCTTAAGCCTGTTTGCGTTGGGGTAAGCAATGCACACACAGGTTAAGCAATATTGAAGCTAACTCTCTGTAAGCATATTTAACCAGAAGTTAGCATTGCTTACCATCGTGCAAACCCACGCAGACCCACTTACAATTGCTTAAAAGTGCCTTAATCACTCTGTATCCAACAGACACTGTTCTGCTCAGCAACAAAATAAACATACCTGGCAGGTCTTGAACCCAAGACACTGTACACTACAGTCACCACAGTTAACCACTATACCATTACAGCTGTGAAAACAGTTGTTGTTTTTCCAATATATTTGTCAGTATACATATTGAATAGTATTGAACAATTGCTGTGACTTCTACAGTTGTGTGGTACTTGTTAGTGATATTACTGTTGCATCACATATGTTGTTATATCTAAATATACACATATCAGATACATATGGTGTGATACATCTGGGAAGGTATCCACAACAGTAATGTTTACACATGACAAGGATATGGATATATACATATACATATGTAGATATATGTGTACATGTACATACACATATATATTCATATATATGTATTTATATACATCTGTATAGTGCATCATATATATGGCCATATATAGATCTCTCTGTATATATATATATATATATATATATATATATATATATATATATATATATATATATATGGATCTAGGACTTTTGATCGAAAGATCAAAAGCCCAAATCCATTACCACCAAAAACACTTTAACGAAAGCGTTTTTATCGAAAAAGCACTTTCGTTAAAGTATGTAAAAAAAAAACACACAATCTACTTGAATGCAGGGGGGCAAGCCCCCCTGCACCCCCGATATGGGGGCCTGCACTCCCCACACCCCCCTACTTTAATATTCTCACTCCAAGGTCACACTACAGTGGGGAAAAGGGAATTTTTCCTTACCACACCATAGTATGAATAGAACAACAAGCATACTTACGTGAAAGAGCTGCTTTGGTGAAAAGCACTTTTGCACAAGTATGCTCACCAAATTGGGATTCGGTGAAAGATGCAGTCGAGCATCTGTACGGATCCCATATATAATATATATATATATATATATATATATATATATATATATATATATATATATGTGTGTGTGTGTGTGTACATCATATATATGTATATATATATATATATATATATATATATATATATATATATATATATATATATGTAAGGTAGCTGCGGTGGTACGGCAGTAGCATTGTTACCTCACAGCAAGAGGTTCTCCCGTTTGATTCTCGGCGTGGCTTGGGAGTGCCTTCTGTGTGGAGTCTGCATGTCCTCCCCGCAATTGGGTAGCATTCGAAAGACATGCGTGCGTAAATGGGCGTGCCTTCGTTGAAGGTTGGGTGTCGAGCTGGCACCTCGGTGTTTTGTAAAAATCTACTGCCAATCATTAGCAGACTGGAGTTCCGCTGTGGCGACCCCTTACCGGGAAAAAGCTGAAAAGAAAGAAAGATATATATGTAGATATCTATAACTATATGTGCATATATATCTATATATCTGTATATGTGTAGACTTATATAGATGTGTAGATGTATATATATGTGTATGTATATGTATATGTATATATATATATATATATATATATATATATATATATATATATATATATATATATATATTTATACACATTTATGTATGTAGATATGTATATGTGTATATATATATATATATATATATATATATATATATATTTATATATCTGTATACATGGGAGTGGAGTCATACCTCAGCACCAATAGTCGCAACCTCTTAGTGCAAGGGGATGTCATGTATGTATTGCAGGTATATATGTAGACTGTAGCTACTGTTACAGGGGTTGTCTTAACAGAAATGTTGTGTGAGGGAAGTCACATCTGCTATTGACATGTACATCATCAGTTACTGACAGACATCCTAAAGTCATCATAGTACAGTACCACTGATATCACAGTAATGATCCCGTGGACTACAGCAGAGATATGACCAATAAATGTGGACAGTCTGGCACACTTTGGTCAATCCAGAGGTATACACAGATCCCCTTAGTGTGAGACATGTGGACCAAGCCTGACAATGTGGATGTTAACAGCCATGTAAATGGGTATATCACGTAAATACTGGACTACATATCCCCACACAGTTTATGCATTCACACACTCCTGTCTGTCTTGACACATAATAACCGGTGGTGCAGAAGTCACATGGCCACATACTACCCACTAGTTAGTGACATACATCTGTACAGCATCCCACTGCTTTGTCAGAAATACATGGCAGTTATGGTGGCCCAGCAGCAGTACATCTGGCAAATATCTGGACATAACATCACACTGGACAATTACACTAAACTGCTAGGCATGTAACAAAACACTGTGCAAACTACAGTCAGACTGCCACAACACTGGCCAACATTTCTTATGGGGGATTACACATGTACCTACAAATATAGCAGGCTGTACAGACATGTCATAGCACAGAGTAATAGACACCTGTGTGAAAGTGCATACCCACAACCAATGTGATCACAGCCACAGCTACATATGGTAAGCAAGGTTAATATTACAGTATATGGACTGTCTGATCAACACCATACTCATATGTGCCACTCACACACTAACCCTACATATACTGGGCCACGACACAGTGTGGTCCGATGCCTGTCTGTGTTATGGGACGTGTGTGTTTGGCCCTACAAACATGTAATCTGATAATGTACCATACACTGGAGCAGCATGTAGCATCAGATAGAACAGGACCAAGAACAATGACATCTACCACGGTCTGTACACAGGCCAAGCTACATATTCACAATACACATACTGTCGACAATCACCATAAGTACACAGACCTCATTACTGTACACACTACCACAGAATTCCCAGGTTATGTCCTCAAATATAACCCCTACTGTACATAACATGTCTAGCAGTCTGATGTCTCACTGGCTTGTTATCAGGTATGATGTCTGTAAATAATGATGTACTGAACATATGCACCTCTTACTGCATGACATATGTACACACCTTTGTTACCTGGAGTAGTTCATAAAGGGGCAAATACAACAATTCCAGTGAATACCAGTACTTGCACTAATATAGTGGCGATTGATAGTACAAATGGTATTAATAATGCTGACTTTGTTGAGCAACCTGATGCAATTACTGATAAGAATACATCTTCAGCTTGTGAGGCAGCCTTTGAGGTTGTTGATGAGTCTTCTTTAACATGTGCATTCATTACCACTTTCAATTTGAATAGTGGTTCATGTAAGGATATTATTTTTAAAAATTGGGAAATGTTTAAAATGTATCCTGATATTTACAAAAAAGTGGGGTACCAACCCCGTGTGGTTTATAAGAGGGGTAAAAATATGAAAAACATTTTGGAAGCAAAATCTTCTGGATTGGTGTGTAATGCAGGCATGCACAAATGCCAGAGTTGCAATTATTGCAGATACATTGAGGAAGGGACACACTTTAGTATATGCAATTACACACATAAGATAGCTTTCAAATTGAACTGCAACACAACATACGTGATATACTTGGCTAGATGTAAATCATGCCCAGCCTTCTACATAGGTAAAACTGTGAGAAGGCTGAGGGAACGTATATATGAACATACATATGCTATTAAAAAGTTGAAAACGGAGAATGCTCTAGCCAAGCATATTAGTGTTCACCCCAACCACAGTTTTAATTTTATGGCGATAGACCATATTCCTATAGATCAGAGAGGAGGTCCTAGACCATTAAAATTAGAAGAAGCAGAGTTAATTTGGCAGGTGAGACTGTACGCTTATAGGCATCCTGGATTAAATGACACTTGCTCAATTGCCAGTATTTTGAAATTGAAAAATCTCATAAGATGATATAGTCATTGTATATGTACTTTTTGTATAAATACATATATATATTTTTTATTTTTTATATTTCATTTTTTATTTTTGTATTTAGGTTTACTATAACACATTTTTTTAGTTATATTAATTTAGTTTTTATGTTATGTAGGTTCAAATATCTATGGTTACAGTATTTATTAGTGAAAGTTAGTTGATGCAGGCTGCTCCCCAGTGTTTTTAAAAATCAGTAAAAATTTGTAAAACATTTTTAATACTTAATTAATTAATTTAGTTATTTGAATAATTGTGACTGTATATAAATATTGTTGTAATTTGTTGTGTCATTTCCTTTGAAGAAGGCAAGCACTGGGCTTGTCGAAAAGCGCTTTGGTTACTTGTTAGTAAAGATTGGTTTTACACTTGAAGGTCGCTGTTTTACGTTTGTTCTTGATTTATTTATTATATGTACAAAGGTTGACAGAGTTGTGGCTGAAGGCACAAACACAGGGCCAATATTGACATGTTGCTGTGATAACCGCATACATTTACTGTTGTAACAGGGTATGTTGTGACATTTGTCCTATGAGGGATATGAAGTCAGTAACGCTCATGGCTGTCACCATGTACTGACTGCAGTCCTCAGACTATACTTCTGCAGTTCTAAGATAGGTAATCTGTGAGTAACACAGGGCACATAAGACTCCAAACACTGGCCAGTCTGCAGATAACCTTACAGGTGGGAGTATCCTCAAACACATAACACTGTCATGACAGGTATTAAATCATGTAGACCAGCCATATCTACACAAACCCTGTTAAACCAACATTACTCCAAATGCAGAAGAGCAATACTTACATTCTGCAGTCATGTCTGGAATATCCCTCTCCTATTTGCTGGCCTGTCTCCACAGTGTATGTTGTTAGAGGTATATCCCACTACCATCTGTGATGCTTTTTGGCAAACACCAACATGAAGTCCTGCTCACAGTGAATGAAAAGGGCCAACACCCACATGATGTTCCTAGTTATAGGAGTGTGTTTCCATGCAATTGGCTATGGGAATGTTACCACAGGTGCTCCACATGCAATCAGCTAGTGGGGGACTGCAATTCGTGCAGAGGCCATCAGCTGATCATGAGCATCACTTACAAAACACAAGTTGCTGCCTAAACAAAGCAGGTGTACTTCACCACATCCAGCAGAGAGGGAGTCAGAGAGACAGACAGAGAGTAAAGTAGGACAGGGAGGGGGTTGGAGAGTAAAACCTAAGCATGTTTGTGTCACACACTACCACTACGGGGTTTCCAACCCCTGCCTGACTATGTATTGCTATTACATGTCTATGCAGTTATTGCATGCGGCACAGAGCTTACATGTTGGAAAACTGTCCAAAGGTATATTTGATGGTGAGTGACATCAGCAAAAGTGATAAAGGAGGGATAAGGCAGGTGTAGTACATGTGCCTGCCCACAAGAACAGGTGTCAAGGTCAACACAACCATACTCTTTCAGGGACTCGCACACATTATCACAGTTGGCAGGGTCAGGATTAGACTTCCTAACTAGCTAGTTTGCCACAATACAGTAATGTGCAGGTATCACATGCACCACAGGGGTTATCAGGATGATATATGGGCAAAGGGTATGTCAAGGTGTCTGACATCAGAAGGCATGTTTCAGTAGGCCAGTGGGAGGTGTAGTGAGTGTGAATGGTGTCTAAATATTTATAGTCCACACACACACACAGACACAGGTTTGCCAGTACTGACATGCATGGGGGCATTGCTTCACAGGTGTGTAGTGGTTGACTGTGCCAGAAGGCTCTGCAAAGCTAGGTAAAGGGTATACCTTGGCATCAGGCCACATGACAATGGTCTGTAGTGTGGCCGAGGAGTGTAGTGTCTGGACTGGCCCACACAGTTGGGTATTGCATTCTCCATTGAGTCATCTGGGTTACTATTGTGTGTGGCCAGTGCTGCACAATGCTTGCCATGTATGTGTTCTATATTATATAACATGGACAGTTCTGGGATGTGCACACATCCCACATGCATGTTCTGTGACATGTGCAAGTGTACCTGGGGTGTCTGGGGCATGTTGTGTAGACAGATTGTTATCATTAGATGTGCCATTCCTGACCTCATTTGGTGATTACTGGCAATGGACACCAGGTTGACCCTGCACCTACATTGGCAGCATGATACAGGTATTCCCTGGTGTCAGTGGAATCTGTCCATACAGGGCATGTGTATAAGGCATGGTATGTCCTTTGTGGGTTACATTTGCTGGCTCTACAGTTGTTGCAGGCATCCAGTGGGGAATATAGCAAAGGAACACTGTATGCAATGATTTGCCTATTGTAGGGATGGGACAGGGTGCCAAGTCCTCTGCAGTCCACTGCAACCACACCATGGTTACTATCTGTGGGCAATATGCAGGGAACTACCAACATAGTGGTTGTTGCCTAGCCGAGTGTGTTTGTGTATGAGACATGGGTGGAGAGTGTTCTCTGGGTAATACAAGGGGTACCTATATTGTTCCTCAAGCCATGATGTCACATGTAGGGGTATGGATTGTCTACCCCAGCCTCTCTGCTGTTTGATATCTGTTATCGTTGTAAGGTGGACATTGGGACATATAATAGGCCCACCATATAAGAAATTTGCAAAACCCGCTCCAAAATGAGTCCTGTTATTACACATTCACAGCTACCTCCACACAGGATATGTATGACTCACACACACACACACACACACACACACACACACACACACACACACACACACACACACACACACACACACACACACACACACACACACACACCAAGTCTCACAGTTGCCATGTCTGGGATTAGAACACCAACCTAACTAGTACATCACACTGCAGCATTACACAGTTATAGCACACCCCACAGAGATTACTGGGCTATTCCTTCCCCAAAGGTGTATTTCAAATTGAATGACATCAGCAGCCTTGCCAAAGTAGGGCAGTGGAAGTTGTAGTGACTGCAAATGGCCTCAAAAGCATTGATCCCTACACAGACAAAAAAACACACACACAAATTTTACAGTTGCCATGTCTGGGATTAGAACTCCTACATCACACTACAGCATTACACAGTTATAGCGCATGCCATGGTACTTACTAGGTTACTCCTTCCCCAAAGGTGTATTTCAAAGTGAATGACATCAGCAGCTCTGCCAAAGTAGAGCATTTGAAATTGTAGTGAGTGTGAATGGCCTCAAAAGCATTGATGCCTACACAGACAAACATACACACAAAGTTCTACAGTTACCATGTCTGGGAACAGAACTCCTACTTAACTAGGTACATCACACTACAGCATTATGCAGTTATAGCATGCACCATGGAGATTACTCGAGTACTCTTTCCCCAAAGGTGTATTTCAAAGTGAATGACATCAGCAGGCTTGCCAAAGTAGGGCAAATGGATGTTGTAGTGATATTGAATGGCCTCAAAAGCATTCATCCTTACACAGACAAATACACACATTTTACAGTTGCCATGTCTGGATTAGAAATCCTACCTGACTAGTACATCAGAATACAGCATTATGCAGTTATAGCACATGCCACAGAGCTTAGTGTGTTACTCCTTCCCTAAAGGTATATTTCAAAGTGAATGACATCAGCAGCCCTGCCAAAGTAGGGCAATGGAAGTTGTAGTGACTATGAATGGCCTCAAAAGCATTGATTCCTGCACAGAAAAACAATCACACACACACATTTTCAAGTTGCCATGTCTCAAATTAGAACTCCTACATAACTAGCACATCACACTACAGCATTTTGCAGTTATAGCACTCATCACTGAGATTACTGGGCTACTCCTTCCTCAAAGGTGTATTTCAAAGTGAATGACATCAGTAGGCTTGCCAAAGTAGGGCAATGGAAGTTGTAGTTACTGTGAATGGCCTCAAAAGCATTGATCCCTACACAGACAAACAAAGAAACACACACATTTTATAGTTGCCATGTCTGGAATTAGAACTCTTACCTAACTAGTACATCACACTACAGAATTACGCAGTTATAGCACACTCCATGGAGCTTACTGGGCTACTCTTTCCCCGAAGGTTTATTTCAAAGTGAATGACAGCAGCCTTGCCAAGGTTGGGCAATGTTAAGTGTAGGTCATAGGTTCATAGGTTCATAGGTTGGTACTAGGCTATCAGCCCTAGGGCCTATACATGCCTAGCCATGACAATTCCCTGGCTATGTCTTCCCATAATATTTACTTCCCTGCACCCCTGTCTAGCAGGGCAACTGACATGATCCCCAGGCTCAAGTTCCTATCTCTCATTCAATTGTCCAGGTTCCTTTTGAAGAGGGTCAAATAGGCACTCTGCTTGACATGTATGGGCAGTCTATTCCAGAGTCTGGGGAGTCTCTGGGTCAGGAACACATCCCTCCAGCATGTATTTTTCATTGTAATGACAAGGGTTGGATCCCTGGAGCATGTGGCTGTGAGGGTTTGGATTTCTTTAAGTGTAGCATGTCCAACAGCTGTGGGTTTGACCTGGCATTGTATGTTAAGCAGAGATTGCCTCTGAGTACACAATATGTGACAGAGTATAGGTGGATAATTTTCAGATGGTCAGCACAGGGCATCTGGTTTAGGCCTGTGATTCTTTTAGTGAGGTATGTCTGCAGTCTTTCTAGTTGTTGCAGATGTCTTGTGAGGTACATACGTAACGGGCTGTTGTAGTCTGTACTGGGTCTACTGAGAGATGACTACAGTGGGATGATGGCCTCCTTTTTCCTGGATGTAAAGCCCTTAGTGATGAGGTGTGCCACATAGGTGGATTTCCTGAGTGTTGTGGTGATGTGGTTATCAAAGGTGAGACCACTGTCCACCTGTGTCCCTACGTCACTTATCACACTTTAGGTGTTTAGTGTACTGCCACTTATGTGGTACTTCACAGGTACATGTCTCTTCCCAAAGGGGATAACTATACATTTCTTGGCATTGATCTTGAGGCCATGGCTCATGCACCAAGCATCTCTTTCTGTAAGGCCCTTCTGTAGAATATCCACATTATGTGGGGATTCAGTATTGGCTCCCAGTGTCCAGTAATCTATGACCTTTGTTTGCCAGAATCCCTTAGTGTTGGACTATACTTCAGAGCAGTAGATGGCAAACAAGGGCGGTCCCAGGACTGAATCGTGAGGTACTCCAACTGTCACTTGTCTGGTGCTGGATTTGGTGTCACCTACATTTACAGTGCAGTTTCTGTCAGTACAGCAGTTGGCAGCCCATCGGCTGACATAGGGAGTAATGGCCAGCTTGGTACATTTATCTATGATTCCAGACCGGGGGATGGTGTCGAAGGCCTTGGCAAGGTTCGGATAGGCTGTGTGAACCACCTTACCCTTGTCCACAGCTTTGGAGACTGATTCAAAGTTGTCAGTCAGGTTGAGGTGACATGATCAGCCCTTCACAAATCCAACCTGGTTGGGGTCCAGTGTTTGCAGGTTGGCAATGTCTTTGTTTTAATTTCCATGATAATACATTCCATGGCCTTGCAGATTAGGCATGTCATACTTCTGAGGCTGTAGTTCTCAGGATCCAAGGTGGATCCTCCCTTGTGGACTGGGATAACTGTAGCTGTGTGCCACACAGTGAGCAAGAAGCCTGAGGTGTGGCTATGATTAGACATGTCATGTAGGTAAGGTGCCAGTTCATTGTGTACTTCATGTAGTACACAGCCTGGGATGTTGACTGGTCCCATGGCTGCTGTTGTCTTAGCTCTGGAGAGTGTGTTTTTTACCTGTGTGGCCATTATTACTGGAATCTGGCAATCCTTCAGTGTTGAGATGGGCCCTTTTGGGGGTGGGAGGGGGGTGCATTTGGCACTGAATCGATCTGCCAGGATATTGGTAATATCCTTGGGAGCAGTATATTTAATACCATCCTGTTGTAGCTCAGAGCAGATCTGAGCATTGCCATTTAGATTCCTGACATAGCTATGGAATGGCTTGCAGTTATCTCTGGCATCTTTGGCTATATTATGTTCATAACTAGCTTTGGTGGATGTTATGTGGAATCTCAGCTTCTTAGTGTGGCTGGTAAGGAAGTATTTTGCATCCTGGAAATTCCCCCGTTTCTGCAACAGTGTCTTACTTTTGTTCTACAGTATGTTTATGGCAGGGGGCCACCACATTGGCTTCCTTTTCTTGGTGGGGACCATCTTGGTTCTATATTGAATGGCACAATTCATGCACAAGTGGATGTGCTGATACAGTGCCTTCATGTAGGATTCAGCAGTCATCCTTTCAGTTACCATCTGCATGGGTGTCATGACGTTAGTCACGTCTGACTTGGGCAGCATGATGTTGGCTTTGGAGATGTGTGTTACGGATGTTTCCTTACTGGGGTGTTGGGGAGGGATGTGGATGTTAAGGGTGATTAGCTTATGGGCAGACCTGACCACTGATGGGGTGACCATAGGTGTGGAGCATTGATATCCCATGTTGGTAATGACCAGGTCTAGGATATTTGAGCCCCTGGTGGGACTATGGGTTACCTGATCCAGGGCATTGGGAATTATGACTTCCAAGAACTATTGGGCACACGTGTTGGTACATAAGTACTTTTCCCAGTTAATGCCAGGGTAGTGTAAGTCTCCCAGTATTAGGATGTTTGGTTGTATCATAATATTTCCCAGTATGTTTCAAAAGTGGGAATCTTGGGGCATGGTAGGGGATCTGTAGCAAGCTATACAATTTGGTTTGCAGTCTGACCTAGTGTTAGTTGCACCGGGGATATTTCAGACGCATTCTGTTGGGCAAGTAGCCTGGTGATGTGAATATCCTTGGTGAATATGGACACTCCTCCACCTTTATTGTTTTGGTCCTGGTTTTGTGGCCAACAAGTGTGGTGAGAGCCATACCTGGTATTGCAGGAGTGCTCTCTGGAGCCTTGGATCAGGTTTCTGTTACTGCACAGATATCGATGTTCTCCATTTTTAGGAGTGCCTAGTGACTGTGAATAGCCACAAAAACATTGATACCTACACACACACACACAATGTTTCACAGTTGCTATGTCAGGGATTAGAATTCCTACCTAACTAATACATCACACTACAGCTTTATACAGTTATGGGATGCGCCACGGAGTTTACTGGGCTGCCTCTTTCCCAAAGGTGTATTTCAAAGTGAATGACATCAGCAGCCCTACCAAAGTAGGGCATTTGAAATTGTAGTGAGTGTGAATGGCCTCAAAAGCATTGCTCCCTACACAGATATACACACACATAAAGCTCTACAGTTGCCATGTCTGGGAATAGAACTCCTACCTAACTAGTACATCACACTACAGAATTACCCAGTTATAGCATGTACCGCAGAGCTTACTGGGCTACTCCTTCCCCAATGGTGTATTTCAAAGTGAATGACATCAACAGCCCTGCCAAAGTAGGGCATTTGAAATTGTAGCGAGTGTAAATGGCCTCAAAAGCATTGAGCCCTCCACAGACAAACACACAAAGTTCTACAGTTGCCATGTCTGGGAATAGAACTCCTACCTAAATAGTACATCACACTACAGCATTATGCAGTTATAGCACGTGCCACAGAGCTTACTGGGTTACTCTTTCCCCAAAGGTGTATTTCAAAGTGAATGACATCAGCAGCCCTGCCAAAGTAGGGCATTTGAAATTGTAGTGAGTGTGAATGGCCTGAAAAGAAGTGACCCCTACACAGACAAACACAGATACACAACATTCTACAGTTGTCATGTCTGGGAAAAGAACTCCTACCTAACTTGTACATCACACTACAGCAGTATGCAGTTATAGCATGCACCACAGAGCTTACTGGGCTACTCCTTCCCCAAAGGTGTATTTCAAAGTGAATGACATCAGCAGCCCTATCAAAGTAGGGCATTTGAAATTGTAGTGAGTGTGAATGGCCTCAAAAAAATTGATCCATACACAGACAAACACACAGTTGCCATGTCTGGGATTAGAACTCCTATCTAACTAGTACATCACACTACAGCATTATGCAGTTATAGCACACACCGCAGAGCTTACAGGGCTATTCCTTCCCCAAAGGTGTATTTCAAGGTGAAGACATTAGCAGGCTTGCCATAGTAGGGCAATGGGGAGTGTAGTGTGTGTGCATGGGTCATAACCAATTCATCTGGAAGCAGACACACAACAGGTTTATATTTCACAGGTACGTGTATACAACTGCTAAATGAATACTGACTTGTACAGTCATGTTACACAGTTATCACAAGCACCACAGACACTATAGTGCTGTGGGATACCAGAAGCAAATGTCTACAGTGATTGACATTTGCACATCATGTGGTTTTAGACAATTGGATGTATGCTGGGTGGGACAGGCCTCATGATGGGAGGCTCTTTGTCACTGTCTGTCACTCTCTTCCACACATCTATGTATGTGTAATTTTGGCCTATTGTAGTGTGTTGTCCTTGGATATATATGTGTGTATTCCTATCAAATGTGTGTGCAAAGCATGACTGGTGTGTACTGAGGAGTGTGTGCACAAACATCTGTGACTGTCAGATATGTATAGTCCATTGTTGTTGCCAGACATGGGCTTCATTTCTGTAAGTGTGGGAGCATGCCCAGTATGACCTTTCAGTATTTTGTTGTCAGACATGGGCTCAGTTTCTCTAAATGTGGGAAGCATGCCCAGTATGACTTTCTGTATTGAATGTGTGAATCCATTCCAGGTAGGTTGTACTCCAGTGCAGGGGCTTTTGTGTTCCTCAACTACAGCTAGCAACCTGTTTCTGCAGGTTATCTGTAGATCGGTTGACAATATGGGGTCAAAATGGGCAAAGGATAGTGGGTTACTGTAGGTAATTGTGTCTGTGCTGCTTCTGCTACATGGTCTTGGAGTCAGCAGAGATATTCAGACATATGTACTGTTTTACACTGTGATGTATTATGTCATCAAGTACTGTCAGGTATACATATTTGCTTGCAGTAATGTCCTGGGAAACACAGGGTGAATGCAGCTGTGTCCAGTATTGTGGTCTGCAGCCTACATATTCTTGCACAATCATGCCATTCTGGAGGGGAAGCTGCAGACACTTCCTGATGGGTCTGTGTAAATGGTTCAGCACCTTGGTATAGTGGTGGCTGAGGATCCCATGCTTGTACATCTATTGACATGACAGTGTGGCCATACCTCACAGCTGTACAGATTCACACAGGTTACCCAGAGGCAGGGGTCATAATTCTGGACATTACCCCTTCACATTGTGGTTTACGAGCAGGTTTCCAGCCACTTATTCCTGTGTTTGCAGGCAGGGATAGTATGTGCACACGACTGAGTTTCAGACTTCACACACTCCATGTCGTCCATGCTCCTACCCCCCTCTATTATTCTGTCCTCTTCCAAACATTATGCAAACATTATCTGATAAGTTCCCTATAGTTATCACCTCATCCCAGCAGTAATTCGGTGTTGGTCCACAGTTCATGCAGTAGGACATGGTGGACATGTTACTGGGATTTGTCCACATGGCCTTGCAGTTTGGTTCTGTGGACTGTGTTATGTTGCTATTTGGGAGTCCATGACATAACATACATTGGCAGTATGGGTGAGACACAGGCCTTTGGCAGAGGACTGTAGGCCATTTGGTAGTGATGCAGGCCAGCTGTAGCATGCCGTTGCATTGTATCACTCCTACAGTCCCAGACTGCAAGACACTATATTCCCCTGGAGTGACAGGGTAGGTGTGCAAGGTGTTAATGCCAATACTTTCTATCATTATTGATCCAGTGGTGTGGATGCTGGCAGGGTGCTGCTTATAACTAGGGACACACCTGCATGGGACACCTGTTCTGCATGCTGCATTCTTTGGCTATTGCCATACAGAGGTGGGGGTCATATTGTACTCATTCCCAACAGCAGGGATAAGACCAGAGAGGTACCTGTGGATGATGGTGGGGTGAGCTGGGTGCATGTGTGCTATGGACACTACTTGCATCTGACTCATAGATATGCATGGGGCATTCCACTTATGCTGGCTTGTGCAGGGACATCAGCAGTTTCTCTGTACTTCATACCTGTGACCTTTGTGGTCTGCCAGTGTTTGGCCAGACAACATTGGTATTCCATAATACAAACCCAATTAATGTGCTGCTAACCTGTATGTACAATTCCAAAGGTGTGTCCATTTGACAGTAAAATATTATATACTGTCTGTCTGGGGTACTTCCACCTGTGTACTGTTTGTATGTCTGGGCCCACATTCATGCCATGTCCATCTTTCAGATGGTGACAGATATTGCTTCCAAACATTTACTATGGCTTACTGCTGGAATGTGTTTTGCTGGGATGCATTGTTTTTGGCACTGCAGTTGTGAGAACTTGGCCCTGTCATCAGCAGTACTGGCCAGTGGCCACCAGGACAAATCTCACCATGCATACATACTGACCACTCTCACACAATATACAACACACACCAACCTAACACAATCAGCCCTGCATGTTGTACACATTCTACATTATCTACTGTTACTTAGGCCTCCTCAGGTAATCTGTGCTCCACTGTTATTATACCTACACATACATGTTACTTCTATATAGGATTGGGGGGCACACCTGACACTTGTACACATTTGCCATGACTGTACTGGTATTTCAGGTACTCCATTTCATTCTGTATTCTGACCTATCATGCTGACGAGAGGCATATCAGTGTACTACAGGTCTTAGGTTTGATTGACCTACATTTCAGTTTCAGACTTCTTACCCTTCAGAACTAACATCCCACTGCCTGACCTGTTGTAGTGTGTCTGTGTAGGTCCAGAGGGGGGGATGTTCTCCATAGCCATCAATCAGAGGCCTTAGCACAGCCTTTGTTTGTGTTTGTCTACGCCTGTCCTGCTGGTTGAGACTGTCATTGGGTATGTGAGCCTCCCTGACTGGCATGTGTGTATCCTATGGACACACATGTGGCCCATCACATTTCCTGCAGTGAGTTTTGTCAACTTGTCTAGTACTGGCAACTGTGGTGACAAAAGTAATTGTTACAGATTTCATGCTGCCACTATAGGTGGTTACTATCTGCTGGCATCCCATTCAGCTACCCAATTACCTTGCCATACCATACCATACCATACCATAGATACAAGTAACAAAACATACTACTCTATTCGGCAATTGATAGGGAGAGTGACTTACCTTGTGGCTGTGCTATTATTGAGGATGGTGCAGGAGGGCTGACTATGTCGGATGCACATAGTACACTCCCTATACATGGTTAAGCATGGGTAGTGTCATGTTTGGCATCTCTTTTACTGTATGTGCGAGTCAGAGAAAGGTGACATTCCCTGGGTTCCTACCATGTCAGTGTATATGGTATGCGTTGCCTCTTTGCCTGGGCATACTGGACACGCCTCCTTCTGCCTGCTGGGGCAGGCTCAGATTGTTCCTCTTCTGAGTCACTCTGTGTCTGTGCAGGCCTTGGCAATGGTAGGGAGTTGTGTGGCCCTACCTGATGATGTTTCTGCTGCAGCTGTTTCTGCAGGATCATATTGTGTAGCATGGCACATACGATGACAATTTGGGTACGTGTAGGTGGTGAGTACTGCAAGGCTCCACCGGATATGTCCAGGCACCGGAACCATGACTTTAGCATCCCAAACACACTCTCTATTATGATTCTGGTCTGGGCGTGTGCCTCATTATGGAGTTCTTTTTCAGGTGTGTGCATTTCTGATGGGTGTCATCAGCCACGGCTCCAGTGCGTAACCAGCATCCCCAACTAGGTGGCTGTAAGGGATGTCCCCATTGGCAAATCTCTGGTACAGCTGTGTCATATGCCAGACATGGGAGTCATGATAGCTTCCAGGGTTGCCAGCACACACATTCATTATAATGCCCTGGGCATGGCACATGACCTGGCAGTTGATGGAGGGAAACCCTTGCGGTTGATGTGGACCCTACCCCGCTCACTGGGTAGTGCTTTGATGCATATGTGCATGCAGTCTATAGCACTCACTACCTCAGGATATTCTGCTATTTGGTGGAAGAAAAGCATATTGCTGGTCAACGCCTCACGGCTGTTGTGCAAATATACGTGCTCACTGGCATGTGCTGACATGGCATCCAGGAACTGGTGGAGTACACTGGATGCTGATGCCTGTGAGATCCCCATGATATCCCCAGCTGGCCTTTGGAAGGTACCTGTGGCTAGTATTCTTAGGCCTACACATGCCCTGGTATTCACTGGGATGAGTTCCCCTCTGTTGGTGCCGTGTGTGAGGTGTAGCTGGCACAGCTCAACAATTTGCTGTAGGAGGTCCCTGTCCACCCTGTAGCTCTCCACTATCTCCAGCTCATGTAGCCCCTGGTAGGTTACCCTGGGTCTGTACACTCTTCTCCTCACTGTGGATTGGTCATCAGCATTCTCATCCTCACCAATCTCAGCCTCTTCCGTATGTTGATTTATGATAGCTGCTGCAGCCCCTATCATTTTGTTGCTTTTGTTTGGTAAAATTTCCCCACTTGTGTACACCAGTGGTGTAGAGTATGTGGGAAAAACTAGAGGGAAAGGTGTTGGCATAGTTTATAGTGGTGTGCTGGGCTGGGCTGGTCTGCTGCCTGTGTAATTGGCTGATTCTGATACATTTCACCTGCCAGCTATGCTAGTTCTCCTTGAAATTACCTTCCTACTGCTGTTTTCCCTTCCCATTGTCTTCCTGTTTAAGCCCCAAGGCATGTGCGCAAACACAGTGCTTAGATTTGCAGGGTGCTGCTATTTCCTGGTTTACTTTATTTTCCCCTTTAAAACATGGGGCACGGCGTGCACACCCGCTTAGGGAATGTAAAGAGTGCTTGGCAGCTTTAGACACACCCCCTTGCTTAGCTCTGCTAAGCTAAGGGCAAACACGAGCCATAGGGCTCCAGTACATTTACAGTATGCCTGACACACCCCTCTATGATGTCAGCTAGCTCTTAGGCTTGCACCATGGTCTTCCTGCACCTACACGGTTGGGTGCAGGCTAGCCATGAAGGGGAATCTGGGATTCAGTATCATTCCCCTCATTTGCATAGGATTGCCTGCTAATGCCTATTTACAAGTCTGACAACTGAGCCTTCCCCCTTAGCAACCACTATTCACTGGCCATGTAGTCTTCTGTCTGCCATTGAGTATCATTGCAAAATTATGATTTTGGATAGAATGCTTATTTCAAGTTTTTTTTTTCTATTTTTGGGCCGATCTCATTTGTGCACCACTGCCCTATGCTTAAAAGCCAAAATAGGCCAAAAAAAATAAACATTTTTTTTTCAACTGTTTTTTATGCCAATGGCCATATATTTGGCCCTTGGCATGCTTTACACATCATATACACCATTTATTTGGAGCTGTCATGGCTCCGTTTTCTAGTTTGCAGCAATGTACTCGGTTACTAACCGAGTACATTTCTGCAGATTACACTAGTCCTGCGTGGCCGGCTACCAGCTTCCTGGATCACAAATTCACCTCATTTGCATGTTTTTCACCTACAAATGGGGTAATTTGCATACAGGAGCTGTGTCCGTGCAAGAATAGTTCATGAGCGCTCGTGCACATCCCGGGAGCTTATTCCTGGATCGCACGGCAGCCATATTGCCTGCAGCAGCTCTTGCACTATTTCTGCACACCGTGCAGAGCTTGCTGAATCCTGGGGAATGTTTACATGTGCATTGCTGACTGCAGAAGAGGGTTCATCTCAGAGCCTGAAGAAGAAAGGGAGTCAGAAACAGACAGGCAAATCATCTTCATAGCAACTAATAGATATCAACTGCTTGTAGAGGTATATCAGGTCTTCTACCCCTAGAAAAAGTAGATTCATTACTAGGTATGTAAAGAAGGCACAATGAAATTACATGTAAAGGAAGAGTAAAGAAAGAAGGATGAGTTGAGAAGAGGCAGACAATGTGCCTAAGGCTAGGCACCTCTGAAGAGGAAGATACGTCCTTACTATGAGTAAATACCACAGACATTGAAAAGCTGACAGGAATTATGTAGTGCAGGGGCAGAGAGAGAGAGAGCTATCATCTCCAAATACATTTTGTGGGGCTACCTACTGATTAAGTTGTCTCGACTAACAACTGTTTTATTATTGAGCTAAAGATTTAAGCAAGGTTTTTGTTTAAATTCCTTGTGTCTGCACCATTCTTCAAATTGCAATTTGTATTGGCTAAATGAAACACATTTTAGTTTGTTTACTTTAAGCCCAAGCCTCATGCTTAAAGACTAAATTATTGAGCTAATTCCACTTGAAATATTACTATGATATATATGTGTGCATGGGTATATATATATATATATATATATATATATATATATATATATATATATATATATATATATATATATATATATATAAAACTAACAAATCCATGGGACCGGACAACATCCCAGGCTGCGTTTTACATGAACTTCAGAACGAACTGGTTCCCCACTTAAGCACCATGTTCAATAATAGCCTCGCATCAGGCTTTGTGCCCACTGAATGGCGCACAGCAACAGTTATCCCACTCCACAATGGGGGAGCCACCACTGATCCCGGGAACTATTGACTTATTAGCCTGATGAGCCTGGTCTGCAAGGCCATGGAACGTATCATCATGGAACTCATAAACAAAGACATTGGTAACCTCCAAACTCTGGATCCCACCCAGTTCGGGTTTGTGAAAGGCAGATCATGCCTCCTGAACCTGATTGACTTCTTTGAGCCAGTCACCAAAGCCATGGATGAGGATAAGGTGGTTCACACAGCCTATCTTATCCTTGCCAAGACTTTTGACACCATCCCCATTCTGGAATTATAGCTAAACTCACTAAACTAGGTATAAATCCCTACATCTCAAGATGGGTTGCCAACTGGCTCACTGACAAAACCCACACTGTAAAAGTTTCAGACTCCAAATGTGACCTCAAAGCAGTGACAAGTGGAGTACCACAGGGTTCTGTCCTGGGACCTCTCCTGTTTGGTATCTACTTCTCTGAAGTACAGGCTAACACAGAAGGCCTCTGGCTAATGAAGTTCGCAGATTACTGCAAACTAGGAGCCATAGTCAAGTCCCCAAATGATGTGGACATTCTACAAAAGGGCCTCACTGAGACAGATGCCTGGTGTCAGAGCCATGGCCTCAAGCTCAATGCCAAAAAGTGCAGTGTCATCCCCTTCGGTAAAAACTCTGTACCCATGAACTACCACATAGGCAGCAATCTACTTAACACTGAATGAGCGATAACAGACCTTGGGACCCAGGTGGATAGTAGTCTCTCCTTTGATAGTCACATTGCCACAGTAGTCAGGAAGTCCTTCTATATGGCACACCTCATCATAAAAGGGTTCTCATCCAGGAAAAAAGAGGTTATTGTTCCCCTCTACTTGTCACTCATTAGACCCATTATAGAGTACAACACCCCTTTTGGAATGTACCTCACAAGACATCTGCAGCAGCTGGAATGGCCACAGAAGTACCTCACAAAGAGGATTAATGGCCTCAAACAAATGCCCTACACTGACCACCTCAAAAAACTCCAGCTTTATTCTGTAGCATATCACCTACTCCGAGGTGATCTCTGCCTAACATATAAAGCTATGTCAAACCCAGAACTGTTGGACATGCTACACCTAAAGAAATCCCAATCCCTCCAAGCTACACACTATAGGGACCTAAACCTTGTCACCACAATAAACAGGACACGCTGGAGGGATAGATTCCTGTCCCAGAGACTTCCTATACTCTGGAACAAGCTACCCATCTATGTCAAGCAAAGTTCTTCATTAGCACTCTTCAAGAAAAATCTTGATGAGTGGATGGGAAATAGGAAATACACCCTGGGGATCACTTCTGTGTCTCTGCTGGACAGTGGCACAGGAAAATAACTTTCTTGGGTGGAGCAAGCTATGGAACCTTGCTGGCTAGGTTTACGTAGGCCCTTGGGCCAATAGCCTTGTAACTACCTATGTACCTATAAATAAAGTTATGTATATACACAGACACACACACCCACGCACACACACACACACACACACACACACACACACACACATATATATATATATATATATATATATATATATATATATATGTACACACACACACACATATATATATATATATATATATATATATATATATATATATATATATATATATATATATATATGTGGGTCTTCTTTAAACCACCGAAATTAAATTTCTTCAAATTGCACTTACCCAGCTCCACTTCTCCGAAACATCATTAAACCAAAAGCACGGACTCCTGGAATCCTATTCCTGTGAAAGTAACCACTTGGCCACCATGGTGAACTTTGCCCTTCCTTCAGTGTAGTGCAATCTCAGAGTTGGTATATTTAAGTAGGGGACTATGTGGGGGGCAAAGCCCCCCCACATGGGGATGTGGGGGGTGAAGCCCCCTACTTTGATGGGTTTAGTTTTGGTCAGTTTAGTTTTTTTTCTGTAGTGGCCAAGTGGTTCCTTTCACAGGGAAAGGATTTCGGTTTAGTGACGCTTCGGAGAAGTGGAGTCAGGTAAGTGAAATTTGAAGAAATGTAGTTTTGGTGGTTTGACGTAGACCCATACATATATATATATATATATATATATATATATATATATATATATATATATATATATATATATATATATATATATATATTTATATATACACACACACACACACACACACACACACACACACACACAGATCTACTTTACAAGCTCAGAGTTTCAAAACTTTAAACTGCAAATGGTCAACACCATAACATCGAAGTTTTGAAACTTCGAAATTGTAATACAAAAAAAAAAATAAAAAAAAAAAATTTTTTTAAAGTTTTTGCAGAGGGGCAACTCTGAGATTGCACTACAGTGAGGAAAATGGCAAATTTCCCATTCCACTCTGTACGGCGATCTCTGTTCAACACATTCAAAGTTTCAAAACTTCGGTCTTATGGTCTCAACCATTTGCAGTTTGATGTTTTGAAACTTCAAGCTTGTGAAGTGAATCCATATAATATATATATATATATATATATATATATATATATATATATATATATATATATATATATATATGTAGGTTTACCATCAAAATTCTGAAAGGCACGCAGTTGAATACCGGTTGGTTGAATGCATGGTTTCTAAGTTGTTGTATTGTGGAACTGAAAGTAGTCGAGTGTATAATTAAACCAATCCAAAACACAGAAGCAAGTGCTGGAAATAAAACCAAAACCACAAACCAACACCGAGGAGAGGTGTAAAGCCAATGAATATCCAGTAATAATCCAAGATGCAGTGGAATCCACAAAACTCGAAGTTTCAAAAAAACAGGTTTATTGTAAACGCCAGTAAAACACCTTGATGCTCGTTTTTGTTACTCCAGTAACTTCATCAGACAATGAATCAACAAATTCATCTCCTTAAATACAAACATCCATTACCTAATTAATACATTAATTAAAACTTAAAGAAAACCTACTAAATTTTCTTTACCAATTAAAAACTTGCATAAAAACAATTTGTATTATATAATTAATATATAAATTTCTAGATACATAATTCAAGGGAATATTTGTTATTTGTTTTTAGAAAAACTAAAATATTCTTGATAGCCCCACCAACTAAATAGAAATAGCTTTCAATTTTAATATTGGTTTGATGGATATATAATCATTAAGTCCCGGTTCCTTGTTTGCCTCCAGGTAGATTTGCCAGTGTGTTTCCCTCTGTTCTAAAATAGTTTGCCATGGTCCTCCCCTGGGATCCAACTGGACACTATCCAGAACAAAAAACAAAAATTTGGCTTTGGGACATGTGTATGTGTGTTTAAACAAGGCGTTAGTAGTATTCCCTTTTTGTATATCGTAGTTGTGTTCATATATTCTGCGTTTTAAAGACCGCTCCGTCTTGCCCACATAGTATGCCGGGCATGAAATGCACTTAGCCAGATACACAACCCTTTGGCTGTTGCAGTTATAAAATCCTTTGGCTCTAATGGTCATGTTTTTAGCTGTCAAAAATACTTCCTCTATGTGTGCAATATGTGAGCATTGGGCGCAGGATCCACATTTGTAAGTGCCCTTTCTAGGTCTATGGGAATAGGATAGAAAGGGCGTCTTTTCTAGTATATTCTTGATGCTGCTGCCTTTACGGAAAACTGCCTTCATGTTCCTGCCATGCAAATTTCCCAAGTCAGTGATCTCTGTGAAGGTTTCCCATTCTCTTCTGATTATATCTCTTATTTTACTGGAATTGGCACTGTATTGTGTAATAAAAGCTTGATTGTATTCTGCCTGTAATATCTGTGGAGTCTGTACTTCCTCCCCATGTGTCAATCCCAGAATTGGTCTAAACCTACCTGTTCTTTCTTTTCTGACCTGTTCATAAATATTATATATCATGTCTCTAGGATACCCTCTGTCCTGGAATAAAAGACTGAGGTTCTCACACTCCTTCAGAAACTCCTCTTCATTAGATGTCATTCTGGAGATTCTGACAAACTGGCCTTTGACAATCCCTTTCTTTTGATATACTGGATGTGCGCTGTCATAGTGTATATAACTGTTAGAAAACGTCGGCTTCCTATATACTGAAGATTCAAATTGATGTTCACTGTTGATACTGAGCTTAACATCCAAGTATTCCACCCTTTCCGTGGTGACTTGGTAGGTGAAAGTGAGGAAATTTGTAGTGCCACTTAGGTATTCCATAAATTCTATAAGTAGACTATCAGATCCTATCCAAAAAATGCAAATATCGTCTAGAAACCTGTAATAGGCCACCCAATGTTTGCTGAAGGGGCTATTGAGAACATATTTATTTTCCCAAATGGACAAATATACAAGATCCACCTATGAGGCCGATAGTGGCAGCACAAGGATCTAAAATTTCCCCACTTTCCAAATATTTGGATTTCAAATTGAAAAGGCTATGGCCGAGATCTTCCCATATGTTGAAAGACTCATGGGAATTTCTAAGGCAGATTACACCTGATCTTTGGAGTCCTAATCTCAAGTTCCTGACCATTGATATAGTGGACCTTTTTTCTGTTATTCCACATGATACTGGATTACTGTGGTTAGAGGAAGCCCTTGTATCCAATTCTTCATCTAACAACAATGACAATTTTGTTATTTTGCAGCTTATGGAATTGGTGCTGCATAATAATTTTATCTATTTTTCAGGGGAGTTTTACAAACAGATATCCGGGGTAGCGATGGGAGCTAATTGCGCCCCGACATATGCAGACATAATTTTGTCCATTTGGGAAAATAAATATGTTCTCAATAGCCCCTTCAGCAAACATTGGGTGGCCTATTACAGGTTTCTAGACGATATTTGCATTTCCTGGATAGGATCTGATAGTCTACTTATAGAATTTATGGAATACCTAAGTGGCACTACCAATTTCCTCACTTTCACCTACCAAGTCACCACGGAAAGGGTGGAATACTTGGATGTTAAGCTCAGTATCAACAGTGAACATCAATTTGAATCTTCAGTATATAGGAAGCCGACGTTTTCTAACAGTTATATACACTATGACAGCGCACATCCAGTATATCAAAAGAAAGGGATTGTCAAAGGCCAGTTTGTCAGAATCTCCAGAATGACATCTAATGAAGAGGAGTTTCTGAAGGAGTGTGAGAACCTCAGTCTTTTATTCCAGGACAGAGGGTATCCTAGAGACATGATATATAATATTTATGAACAGGTCAGAAAAGAAAGAACAGGTAGGTTTAGACCAATTCTGGGATTGACACATGGGGAGGAAGTACAGACTCCACAGATATTACAGGCAGAATACAATCAAGCTTTTATTACACAATACAGTGCCAATTCCAGTAAAATAAGAGATATAATCAGAAGAGAATGGGAAACCTTCACAGAGATCACTGACTTGGGAAATTTGCATGGCAGGAACATGAAGGCAGTTTTCCGTAAAGGCAGCAGCATCAAGAATATACTAGAAAAGACGCCCTTTCTATCCTATTCCCATAGACCTAGAAAGGGCACTTACAAATGTGGATCCTGCGCCCAATGCTCACATATTGCACACATAGAGGAAGTATTTTTGACAGCTAAAAACATGACCATTAGAGCCAAAGGATTTTATAACTGCAACAGCCAAAGGGTTGTGTATCTGGCTATGCATTTCATGCCCGGCATACTATGTGGGCAAGACGGAGCGGTCTTTAAAACGCAGAATATATGAACACAACTACGATATACAAAAAGGGAATACTACTAACGCCTTGTTTAAACACACATACACATGTCCCAAAGCCAAATTTTTGTTTTTTGTTCTGGATAGTGTCCAGTTGGATCCCAGGGGAGGACCATGGCAAACTATTTTAGAACAGAGGGAAACACACTGGCAAATCTACCTGGAGGCAAACAAGGAACCGGGACTTAATGATTATATATCCATCAAACCAATATTAAAATTGAAAGCTATTTCTATTTAGTTGGTGGGGCTATCAAGAATATTTTAGTTTTTCTAAAAACAAATAACAAATATTCCCTTGAATTATGTATCTAGAAATTTATATATTAATTATATAATACAAATTGTTTTTATGCAAGTTTTTAATTGGTAAAGAAAATTTAGTAGGTTTTCTTTAAGTTTTAATTAATGTATTAATTAGGTAATGGATGTTTGTATTTAAGGAGATGAATTTGTTGATTCATTGTCTGATGAAGTTACTGGAGTAACGAAAACGAGCATCAAGGTGTTTTACTGGCGTTTACAATAAACCTGTTTTTTTGAAACTTCAAGTTTTGTGGATTCCACTGCATCTTGGATTATTACTGGATATTCATTGGCTTTACACCTCTCCTCGGTGTTGGTTTGTGGTTCGAGTGTATAATTAGTGAAAGTGGGTATACATTTACTAATATAAACTCAATAATTTTAATGGAGATCGGACAATGCGGAATCGAGTAATTTACCCTTTTCCTCCCTGTAGTGCGATCTCGGTGTTAGTATATATAATAAACAGGGGGTGTAGGGGAGCGGTCACCCACATGGGGGGTGCTGGGGGGGCTTTCTTCACTGCTAAAACATAAAAGGACACACAGACTTTCAAAACCAGAAGTCTGGCATGTAGAATGTCGATTGTTGTGTTTATCACATTCGACATTCTAGCCAAATTTTATTTTCGTTTTTGATATATATATATATATATATATATATATATATATATATATATATATATATATATATATATATATATATATATTGCAGGGAGATAGTAAGCAAGTTAATTAAAATTGAGAATAATGTGCAAGAGACTGAAGAATGTTATAGATGTGCTTCTGTCATTTACAGTTTAAAATCTGAAGTAGTAAGATGAAAGTAAAGATGGAAGGTCTTTTACTAGATGACTTCAATAAGAGAAGCATCACAGTACACGCATGATTACTTGTGCCATAAAAGAGGTCGCACGATACAGATTTAAAAATTATGTTCAGTTTAAAAATCATTGTTAAAGAAGATGTATTGAGTTGTTTCTAGACTTCATAATTATGTGGATTGTGTCAATGTAAACCTGAAGGCAGTAAAGGTGATTTGTGTTAAAAAGAGGTAACTCTGCCTGGTGGTGTTAGCTGTCTAAAATACATCAACCACTTGCGCAGCTTGCAACAGTCCCCTGTCAGCTGTAGTTGTTGCCCTTAGTCACTCAGTCATTTATAGAGGAACCTAATTACTACACACCTGCATCACCATCAACCCCCTTTTTCCTATTTTCTATATGGGGTTGGGATGTTGTGTTAGCCATCACCATCTCTCTTGATTCAATGCCACACTCTTGCCTTCTTCAACACTCATGCCTGACTGTCACAGATATTTTCTCAAACAATCCATCCACCTTTTTGCTGGATGCCCTCATTTCCTCCTATCTTCTTCCTGTATGTCCCAAATATTCTTCACTAGATTTCTTCTGCTTTTCTTCACATGTCTGAACCACCATAATCTGTTTTCTTTTATACTTTTCTGCAGTTGGAACTAGTTTTGTTTCTGCTGTTATGTCCTCATTTCTTTGCCTGTTCCACAGTGTGCATCCTACCGCCCTTCTCAGACACTTCATTTCCATCCCCTCTAGCTTCATCATCTGCTCTGCCTTTACTGCCCAGGTTTGTGTACCATACAGTAGTACTAGCCTCACCGCTGTCTTGTACACCTTGCTTTTCAACTTCTTTGGCATTCTTCAGTCATTCACTACAACTGAGACTCTATGCCAGTTGGCTGCAGCCCCTGTGATTCTTTCTGTCTTTGACCTTTTCATTCAGACTTCCCTTCTCCTCAGCCACCCCTCCCAGATACTTGATACTGTTACCCTCTTCCACTATCTTCCCTTCTGCCTCAATTCTCAGCTTCTTCTGATTTCCCTAATTTGCTGTCATTACCACTTTCTTATCTGTGCTTAGTTTCATCCCATGTGCCTTCAGTTTTGCATTCCATTCCCCTATCCTTTGCTGAAGTTCTTGCTCAGAGTCTGCCTGTAATACCACAGCATCTGCATACAGCAGCTTTATTGATTTGTCCTCTCTGATCTGTTTGCTAGTGTAGTCCATCACCAGTATGAACAGCAGTAGGCTCAGAGCTGAACCCTGATACACACCTACTCCCTCTGGGAACTCCCTCTGTGAGACCAAACACTGTTCATACTTGTCATTGGGTCCTTGTCCATAGCCTGCACTAATTCTACCTATGTTTCTGGGACTTTAAATCATTGCAGTAGTGCGCAAATCAGTTTTCTTGGGACCTTGTCATATGCTTTCTCCAAGTCTAGGAATGCCCATTTGGAGTCTTTCCTCATCTCTAGCTTCTTTTCAACTGTCTGTCTCACAGCAAACATTGAGTCAGTTGTTCTGCATCCTGGTCTGAATCTGAACTGCTTATCTCCCAGGAGACCAGTTGTCATAATAGTTAAGGTCTTCATCTCCCATGTGCAAGGTACAAGGTTCAATTCTGTCTTACAGCCAATACCTGTTTGGGAGTTTGCATGTTCTGTCAGTGTCACTGTGGGCTTCATCCCACCACTGAAAAAAAAAAAAAAAAAAAAAGCTGAGTGTTTTATTCCTAAACTCACCAATGAATGGAGCTGTGGGGAGAAGCATAGACTCTGCATGGTGCCCTATAGGGGAACAGTTGCATAGAACAACCACTATGGGTATCTACTGTAGTACACAGTGTCGTCAAGACAGGAGAACACTGTGGAGATGCTGGGTGAGCAAATTGGAGTGACTAGGGAAATGATTTGTCAGCTTGGCAGCAGGGATCATTAACTCTGAAAATCACTGGCTGATCACTGCCCTCTTTAGCGGAACTTTTCAGCTCTCGTTGTCTCAGCAAGGCAACCAATATCTTGAAAGACCCTTCACACCCTGGGCATCACCTGTTTCAGATGCTTTCTATCGTAGAGCCATACATGAACTGAACACTGCTAAATACTCACACTGAGTACAGATAATAGTCATTTTGCAATATAAAGTATATGTTTGCAATCCTGTGCACCTTAGCTTGTTCCTTTCATGTGCAATATATCCAAGTATAATAACTTAGTTGTTTACTGCATTGCATTATATTGTATTGTTTGGTACTGTAATGCATTGCATTCTCTTATTTATTCATGTTCATTATATGTGACTGTACTTTATGAGCATTGCTACAAATTTCATTGTACTTGTACAATGGCAATAAAGGAATCTTATCTTATCTTATCCTATCTTTGTGGTGATAAGTGTAGGACATTAGGTTTACTCTCTGTATTCTTTTTGTAAGGAACTTTTGTGAACGTTTCAGTTGCTGTATGTGTCTTGTCACATACATACTGAAAGGGGCATTAAATTCTATGATGGGTCTGATGAAAGCTGACTACAGTGGTATGATGACCTCTCTGGACCTAGATGCCATGCTCTTGCTTATAAGTTGAGCAACATAGAAGGATTTTCTTACTACCTTGAACACAAGTTGGTCGAAGGTTAGGCTACTCTCAACATGAGTTCCCTGATCCCTGACTAGTGAATCAACTTTTAAGGGTGTTTTATTGATGACGTAGTTACCCAGGGTGGCAGACTTCTGAAAAGGTACTATAAAGCATTTCTTGGTACTGAGTTTTAACACATGGCTTTGGCACTAAGCATTTGTCTGCATTAGACCTTCCTGAAGGGTTTTCCCATCTTGGGGGATTCAGTGACTGCTCCCAGTTTGCAATCATCTGAAAACTTGGTCATCCAGAGGCCTTTGACATTGGCTTGACATCCAAGATGTAGATTTATTTTATTTATTTATTTTAATTTATTTTATTTTATGTTACATTTGTTAACCGGGATGGTCCGACTGGATTAATGTCCATTTTCAGCGGAGGCCCGGGGAGAAAAGCTCCAAGGTACATGCACACAATACAATTATCAGAACAGTTGGTGTATGGCATATACACCCAAGTTACATTTACTCATAGGTTACAAAACAAAGCAATACAACTCCACATAACGTCAGAGGCTTACATATCAATGCAAGAATGTGTAAACAGGTAGTAACAGCATATTACCTTCAGGATTAAGAATATAATGAGTAGTTTTAGTTATGGTTTTGGCCATTGTGATATAGAGAGGGGTGGCTGAAGAGAGGACACTTATAGAGGAGAGGCATATGAGATGGACAGGGTGTCAGTCAGGGCTGGTGCAGGGACATATCCAGTGTGATTTAAAGTCATATTTGATCTTGGTTTTGAATACGGTTAGTGAAGGTTCTAGGGTCAGGTCTGTTGGTAGTGAGTTCCATATCTTTCCGACAGTGTTAGCAAAGACAGAGTCACCAGCAGCTTGGCTGGACTTTACTGTTTGAACTAGGAGTTTGGTGGAGGAGCAGAGTGGTCGATTGTTGCTGTAGGGGCAGATCAATTTTTTTAGGGCAGGGGTATTTTCTGTCCGGTGGAGGATTTTATGGGCAACTATGAGCTGGTTGAGTTGTAGAAGGTGAGGCAGTTCGAGCCAGCCTGCGAGATTTAGGTTGTGGTAGTGGTGGGTTCGGTAGGGTGTGCCAGTAGCAAATCTGGCAATATGGTTGTAACAGGTTGATAATTTATTGAGATCAGTTTTGCTCAGGTAAGAGAAAAGAGGAGAGGCATAGAGAAGGGTAGATAGTAGATGGGAGTGGGTGATTGTAATTCTTGCGGGTGGGGTGAGGAATGATTTGATCCTATAGAGAGAGCCAAGTTTTTTATTGATGGTTTTTATAGTTTGATTGATGTGCACGTTGAACCTTAGATTATCAGTTGTGACACCCAAGAGTTTAGTTTGAGTAACTGGGGAGATACTGGTCCCATTACTAGCTGTTATACTGAAGGTTGGCGGGGTGGACCTATGAGTAGGGGCGAAGAGGAGTAACTTAGTTTTGTTGGGATTTAGGATTAGATGATGGGTAGATGCTAAAGAGGAGTGGGCCTAGCACAGAGCCGTGGGAGACTCCACTGATGACTAGCCTCTTTGGGGAGGTGGTCTCACTGACTATAACCTCCTGGGTCCTATCAGTGAGCCAGCTAGTTATCTAGCATGTTAATAAAGGAGTTTATACCTAGTTATTTAAGTTTGTTGACAATGCCCAAGTGAGGTATTGTATCAAATGCCTTAGCCAGATATAGGTGGGCAGTATGTACAGTTTTGCCCTCATCCATTGCCTTAGTGACCTTTTCAAATAAGTCCACCAGATTTAGCAAGCATGATTTTCCTTTGACAAAGCCAATTAGGATGGGTTCAGTGTCTGGAGGTCTCCTATGTCCTTGTTGATAATTTCAATGATAATTCTTTCCATGGCTTTGTACATGAGGATGGCCAGACTAATAGGTCTGTAGTTTCCAGGGTCTCTTGAAAGTCCTCCCTTATGAAGTGGGATGGCCATTGCAGTTCTCCATTCATGTGGCACAAAGTCTGTTTTAAGACTATAGTCAAATAATGACTCCAGGGGTTCTGATACGTCATATTGTAGACTATTCAGGAGGCATCCTGAGATGTTATCAGGGTCCACTGAGGCTGTGTTCTTGGCTTTAATGAGTGCAGACAGTACATGCTCCCTAGTTATAGGTGGAGGGGTTATGTTAGAGAGTATTATTGGGGGGATGGTTTGGCGTGAGCGGGATAAAATTGGAACTGAATTTGTCCACTAACAGGTTCGCTATATCACCAGGTTCAGTCAATGTGGCACCATTAACCACCAGTTCAGGAAATTGCTGTGTGCTGCCCTTGAGGTTTCTGATAGAGCTGTAGAAGGCCTTATGGCTATCTTTCACCTGGGAGGATATCTTAACCTCAAAGTTGGCTTGGTTGACTTAATTAGCCCTCTTAGTTGCCTATTTATTTTGATGAGAGTTTTTATATTTATAGGAATTAACCTTCCTGATTTTTGTCATAATTTCTTTCCTTTTGTTGTATATTGCCTCGTGGTTTTGGTGTCTTTTTGGACTTGTTGGCTGTTGGTGAAGCACCCACCAAGAGGAGAAAACGCTGAGAGAAGAAAGGAGCCACTTTTGAGATTTTAAGTATTTTGCTTCAGATTATTTGTTAAGTTTTTCTGCATTGCCGCCTACTTTTGAGCATTTTCTGGCTTGTTAAACTTGATTTCTGTGTTGGTAACTGTATTTAGAACACAACCTAGAGCTGATTACTGAATTTCCTGTGTGCACTTATTTTTAAAATCGTTTTTTTCTTAAAACTTGCATTTTATTTGTCTCTGGCCTAGCACTCAAGTGTGGGGTCATTTACTGCACTGTTCTAACTTGTTGATACTTGTGAACCTCTGCTTTCCTTAAAAAAACAAAAAAATCTTGCTTTTTTCCCACTTTTCTGAGATTTAAAAAAGTTCAATTACAGATTTGCTGTTTTGAACTGTTTGTAAGTTTCTTGGAGGCCATTCTTTGCTTGGGCTAAAGGGAAGTCTATGTGTTCATCAGTGGCAGTGATAAACATTGAGCAGCCTGCCTGCCCCTGTGGGAGTGGTTACTGCCTTGAAACTGTAGTTTTATTGGCCATTTTCGGTCAATTCCAAACTCCTTGATCTCCCTCTCTTAAAACCCTCTTTTGCGCGTTTTTGTGCATTTTTGCGCATAGCGCAACATCGGGCAGCGCCGCCTAATTGGGTTTAAACTATTCCTGGCTCCACAAAGTCTGCTCTTCACTTTTTCCCTTAGAACTGCTCTATCTCTCAAATTAAACACCATATTCTCATTCTAAGGCCCCTCACTGGTCCAAATAAGTAATCTTACAAGTTAGCACTAATAAACCATAAGCACTACTTACTCTTATATTTTCTACGATTACCTTGTCCCCTATTGGTCCGTTTTAATTCAGTTCCCTATATTACTCTAGCATGTCCAAAGGTCAGTCAATGGTTTCCTCTCCAGTCCAGCTGGTGAATCTGGGAATTTTGAGGCAATGTTACAACTGTCTCATGTACACGGACAACCCTCTCCTCCTCCAAATAGGTTCAAATATATGTGAGAGATGCAACCATATAGCCAAACTGGAGGCTGAGCTCTCTCATCTCAAAACTGGTGTAACCAGTCAGGAGGAGAAGGTAACCTCACACAACATAATTCCCACCACAACAGCGAGCTAAACACATAAAAACACAAAAACATACTCGGAGGCTCTAAATAAAAATCTGCCTAAGCAATAGAGACCTCCAAAGCAGACATCCAAGCAAACGCTACCCCAGAACAAAACACGTACAACACATAGCACACAAAGTCAGTGTGCTAAGCAGTCACAGCCCTTAAGGCTGAATAACACACCTGATACTCTTGTAATAGGTGACTCTATTGTCAGACACACTGACGTCCTGCTCACCAGGCTGAATAAAGAGAAGGTCACAGTGAGATGCCTGTCAGGTGCTAGGATCCGCCACATAACGCAAGCACTCAGGTCACTCCAAAGCAAATACAAATATGACTCGGTCATTGTACATGCTGGCGTGAATGACCTGAGACGTACCTCCATCGACTACATGAAAAGAGACATAGAGGAGCTCTCTGATCATGTAGCCCAGGCCGGTATGACCCTGACCTTGAGCAGCATCTTACCCTCACCTAGAATGATGCCACAGTATAAAGACAAAATGATCGATTTTAACAATTGGCTAAAATTTTGGTGTCATTCAAAGGGGATCCAGTGTCTGTCAGCCTGGGATGACATGCTCGACAAGCCACGTTGCTTCGCTAGGGACGGCTTGCACCTGTCACCCCTGGGCTTTCGGATATTGGCAAAGGCTCTTGCCACCCCATAGTGCCTTTTTTAGGCAAGGCTCAAAAGTCAAACCCACCTCCATAGACAGCACAAGGAACAAGAAACTAAGGGTAATGCTGCTAAATGCCAGAAGTCTTAACCTCAAGATGCACGCACTCGAAGCTCTCCTCAGTATGGAGAACATCGATATCTGTGCAGTGATAGAAACCTGGTTCAAGGCTCCAGAGAGCACCCCAGCACTACCAGGTTATACCTCATATCATGCTTTTCGGCCCCAAAACCCGGACCAAACCACAAAAGGAGGGGGAGTTTCCATATTTATCAAGGATATCCACACCTCCAGGTTAGTGGCATTGCACAAAGTATCGGAGACCATCCATGTGCAACTGACAGTGGGCAAGACTGCTTTTCAGTTTATAGCATCCTACAGACCACCCTCTCAAAGTCAGGAATCCCACTCAGCTTTCCTAAAAACATTGGAGAACATGAAGATCTCTCCGAACACCATTATATTGGGCGACTTCAACTACCCAAACATAGACTGGGAGCATTACTCAAGCCCCAGCACCTTAGCCCAAAGGTTCCTGGAATTTATAAACTCAAATGCTATGGAACAACTAGTCACCACTCCCACAAGAGGGGAAAACATACTAGACCTGATCATTACCAACATGGGGACTCTATGCTCCATACCAGAAGTATATCCCTCATTGGTAAGATCAGACCATAAATTAATTTCACTGGATATCCACATCCCGACCCCACCCCAGCCCAGAAAACCACAGTGAAAAACTTCTCAAAAGCGAACTTCACACTTCTCAAAACCGAAGTGGAATCCTTCAAGGCCCCAGGGCCAGTGGAAACTACGGCCCAAACTGCAGAATCCTATATAAACGCATTCTACGGACATCTCCAGGAATGCATGGATCATGCTATCCCAAACAAAATCAAGACCCAATCATCCAAAGGCAGGCGTCCAGTCTGGTGGACCCCAGCCATAAATAAACTGTACAACAGAAGGAGGAAGCTACTACATGATAGAGCAAAATCCCTAAAAGGGAAGGCATTTCTGATCAGTACTAGCAAAAAATTACGATCCCTCATAAAATCCTCCATGGCCAGCTTTGAGAGAAAAATTGCACAGGACACTAAAGACAATCATAAGGCTTTTTTCAGTTATGTTAGGAACCTGGGATGCAACTCTCAGACTTGTTCTGAGCTGATTCTAAATGACAAAAAATACACTGAACCCACAGACATCGCCAATATACTGGCAGACAGGTTCAGTGCAAACTTCTCCACTCCCTCCCCCCCAAAAAAAGAGCAAGTATCTATCCCGGCAGAGGGCTGCCTCCCAAATATCTCTGATGCTCAGGTGAAGGCCGCCCTCTCCAAAGCAAAAAACACTGCTTCCATGGGACCAGATGGCGTCCCGGGTTGCGTCCTACATGAACTCCAAGAAGAACTAATCCCTCAAGCAAAACTGCTGTACAATCTCAGCCTCGCTACAGGATATGTGCCCAAAGAATGGCGTACAGCAACAGTGGTCCCACTCCACAAAGGTGGCGCCTCTACAGACCCTGGAAACTATCGCCCCATAAGCCTGACTAGCCTAGTCTGCAAGGCTATGGAGAGGATCATCACGGACCTCATAAACAAAGACATTGGAGACCTACAGACACTAGATCCTACCCAATTTGGCTTCGTCAAGGGCAGATCCTGCCTTTTGAACCTGGTCAATTTCTTCAAAACAGTCACCAAGGGCATGTATGAAGGGAAGGTAGTCCACACAGCCTATCTGGACCTCGCAAAGGCATTTGAAACAATACCTCACTCGGGCATCATAGATAAGCTATCCAGCCTAAATATAAACCCCTATGTCACAAGATAGGTCGCAAACTGGCTCAAAGACAGAACCCACAGAGTCAGAGTTGCTGGAGCCATGTCAGACTCGAAACCGGTCACAAGTGGCGTCCCACAAGGTTCTGTCCTGGGACCGCTCTTGTTCAGTATATACTTTTCTGAGGTACAGGCCAACGTGGGAGGACTATGGCTCACCAAGTTCACAGATGACTGCAAACTGGGCGCCATAATCGACTCTCCAGCTGACACAAACATCCTTCAAAAGGTCTCAGAGACGGATAACTGGTGCCAGAGCCATGGTCTAAAGCTAAATGCCAAAAAGTGTATAGTCATACCCTTTGGCAAAAGCAATGTGCCCACAAATTACCACATAGGTGGTAACCCATTAAGTACAGAGAAAGTAATTAGGGATCTGGGGACCCAAGTTGATAGCAATCTCTCCTTTGACAACCACATTGCCAAAGTGGTTAGAAAGACCTTTACATAGCCCACCTCATCATGAAAGGATTCACATCTAGATCAAGAGAGGTAATCGTGCCTTTATTCATCCCCTCATCAGGCCCATCATAGAATACAATGCCCCTTTGGGATGTACCTTACCCGACACCTGCAGCAATTAGAAAGACCCCAAAAGTACCTCACCAGGAGGATCAAGGGACTCAAACAGATGCCATATGCTGCTCGGTTAAAAAAACTCCAGCTCTACTCAGTTGCATACCGCCTACTTCGAGGCGATCTATGCCTGACATATAAAGCTATGTCCAACCCAGAATTAATGGACATGCTCCACCTCAGTAAATCTAAATCCCTTAGAGCCACGCGCTCGAGGGACTTGAACCTCAGCACAGAAATAAATAGAACATGCTGGAGGGACAGATTCATAACCCAGAAGCTCCTTCGCTCTGGAATAGAATTCCAATTCATGTTAGGCAGAGCACCTCACTGACTCTCTTCAAGAAGAATCTTGATGAGTGGATGGGGGACTGTAGGTTTGTCCCGGGGATTACTTCCGTGTCACTATTAGACAGAGGCACAGTAAACTAAACTTTAAAAAGGGCACAGTATACTCAACTCAAGGGGTGGCGTAAGCCAAACACAATCGGGCTAGGCTTATAAATGCCCCAGGGCAGATAGCCTAGTATGAACCTATGAACCTATGAACCTATATATTGTTTAATTTGGGATGCCACCAGGGCAGCTTGTTTCTGGAGCTAGTTCTGGGCTTACTTCTGGTAGGTACAGCAGCTTCTATGCAGCCATTGACATAGTTGTACATAGTTTCTGAGAGCACTTCAGCATTTGCTGGTGTGTTTTTGTGCTTTAGAGGGGCATTGATTTTGAAAAACCATCACTTAATAGCAGATAATTTGCCTTGGAATAGTTCCTGTTACTGGTTTTAATGGAAGTACAGAGTTGATTTTAATTTCAAAGAGGACATCTTTGTGGTTGGATCTTACCAGGGAGGGTTGCAACATTCTCCCACATTTGTGAGAATGAGGTTCAGTGTGTTGGAGCCTATAGTGTGAGTATTCACTGATGGCCAAGGTTGTTTGTATTTATAAGGTCCAGGAATCTGTGTGCCTGTAGCTTTTTGGCCATGTAAGATTCCCAATCTATAGATGGGTAATTAAAGTCCCCCATGATTAGAGTGTTAGGTTGGATGGTAAGTGTTGTCAGTAGGTCCAAGTATGTACTGTGATCTTCTTGGGAGATGGATAGTGACCTATAGCTTGCTAGGATAAAGTATGGGATTTTGTCTATGGTGGTCTGCATGTGGAGGAACTCCAGCACGTCGTCCTGTATGACCACCCTAGAAGTATGCTTGTTATTGATGTATATTGAGACATCTCCACTTTTAGTCCTTGTCTGTGCAGCTACTGGTCTAAAAGTGTGGAAGACACTGAAACCTGCACTGTCAGGGCACTTCCTGCCACTTTAAACCATGTCTTGGTAAATGCACAGATATCTATATTCTCGTGTGTGAGGAGGGCTTGGAGATAGTGTTGTTTTTTTTTATTTAGCCTGCTAGCATTGAGGAGTAACTCTTTGAAGTTCTGTTGAGTTGATTTTATAATGTCAGCAGGTTTGTCAATTTGGCAACACATGAAAAAGCACTATGAGACAGACAAAGCCTTAGCCAGTATTCAAAAGCCTAGAGGGGAAAGGTGTAGCCCATCCTTGGCAAAGCAACATGGTCTCCTGACCATGTCCTCCCAAGCCAACAAATATTGGATCCCCCTTAGAATGGCACCAGACAGCCAGTTGTTGAAATCCATCATTATTTTCTCATATTGTGGTGTCATTCTCAATGATGGCAACATGCTGCTCAGTGCCATGCTCATACCAGCCTGAGACACATAGTCTGAAAACTCCATACTCAAAAGCCCATGAATGTGACTCTTTGCCTAAGAACAGTTGTTTCTACTTTAGTACTTACTTGCTATTCACCTTCTCCTTCAGCTGGTCAAAGGTCTCAGGGCCTCTGAATAGTGTGTTCTGTTGCTTCAAACTACCTCTGCTGCTGCACTCCTTCATAATGCTGCCTACCCTGCTGTAGGAGTATAGTCTTTTGATATCCCATGTACCCAGTGCTTCTTTGACAGACCAGACCTTTCTCCAATAACTTATCCTCCTCTTGTCTTACATGTTAACGCAACCATTTTCTCTTACTTGTTACATAACAGTCTGTCAGTGTGTGTGTGTGTGTGTGTGTGTGTGTGTGTGTGTGTGTGTGTGTGTGTGTGTTTATGTGTCTGTTATCTCATGTACACATTAACACAACTGTTGCACAATACTTTCTGTGGATCTAAATGCAGCTCTGTATGCTGTGCTACTCATTGCCATGCAGGTAACAGCGCTCCACTACTCTCTGCAGTGCAGTCACATATAAAGTTACATTTTCATTGTAGATAAAGGCTCATGGATCTGTTTTGATATTTTGGATAGCCTACCTGCCTTAGTTAACTTATACCTATTTTCTACCATCTTCAAGAAGTGTCTTATGGCTGTTTAATACATTCTCAGCGTCCTTCGGTTTTATCTACCAAAAAGCCCCCTCATAAAGGTTTTCTGCATTTTTAATATCCTCTTTGTACAACATTTCCCCTTCTGAAAGATGATAACCTTAGGTGTTAAACATTTGTATTGTGTTTCATTTCTTCAAAGGTATACACATTAAGTCACTTTAATTTATCTCCATAGCCTTTAGCATGGAGCTACAGTAAGGATTCGCAACCCACAAAGTGAAGGGTGTAGTTTAGGTTTGATGTTAGTCAAATGTCAGGTAGAAGCAAAATGCATTATAATGGATTAAAACATTCTCATGGAAACTGGCTCTAGGGATGTGGAATGTCATTTCAGAGATAGGAAGCATCTGTAGCTTATGCTGGAGGTTTAAGCATGCCAACTAGAAATAGTCTTAGCTCTACATGCACTATTTGGTTCTTGAAGCAGACTTACTGATCCAGGATTGTATTTAAACTGCTATCGAAATATCTTTCAGGAGAGGCAGATGTGGTGATACTCACATGCCACCATTTGAGTGTTATGCCAGTAGACAAAAGGATCACCCTGGTGTGACTATAAGTTGCAGAAAAAATATATTTGTAGTATGTGCATAGCACCTAATATCTATTTGAATTATTCTGACTTCTTGGAGGTTGTGGGTAGCATATTTGATATGGTATCATCCGTGGATTCTGTAGTTCTGTTGGAAGACTTAACAGTCACATTAAGGCTGATGGAGATACCTGTAGGAGTATGACTAAAAGGAAATGGTTTGACTGATCTGAAACTGAGTGATGAATTGTTATTGGACTTCTGTACTAGTCATGGATTCTACATAATGAACACTATGTTCAAGCAGAAGGATGTGCCTAAGTGTACTTGGGAGCAGAGCACCTTGTGCTAAAGGCTGATGACTGAATTTATAGCCATGTCATCAAGCATGAGGGCATATGTTTACGATACTGAGGTCAAGAGAGGTGCTGAGTTGTCAGTTGATCATCACGTGGGGGTGGGTTGCATCAGGTGGATGTTGGGTTGACTGCAAAGAAATAGGAAATACAAATATATAGTAGAGATGTCCTGTTTCTGAGTTCAACTCCAACCTCTGGAGGAACTTTTCCTATATACTGGGGGTAGTCAGGAATGTGGCATTTGAATGGATACTAGACTTCAGTAGCTGGAACAGCAGCAAGGACATGTGACTGAAAACGGTCAGTGATTGTCACCCATGATTTATTGAGAGACACTAGCACTGATGGTCATCAAGTTAAAGAAAAGACCATGTAATAATAACAAGGGTCTCCATATCTGATTGACAGGTACTAATAGGACAGGAAGGCAGCAGCTGTAACAATCATTGACGGGAAGAACAAAATGTGGGAGGAATTTGATAAGACCACGGAAAATGACTTCTGAATGATCTCAAAGAGGCTGTAGCAAACCATCTGGGGACATGGGGCGTGGAGGTAGACCATTGCTTCAGTGACTTCAGTGGGGCATTGTTGAGATGCAGAAGACACTCTGAGAAACACCTGAACTCAGTAGATTTGCCATCTTTTGAGGAGGGAATGCCAGAAACAACTGATCAAATTGAATCTGTTTCTGTAGAGTAGACCAATGCATTATTTTAATAGCTTTGCTGTGGAAAAGGTGAGGGAGTGAGTGAAATTCAGTCAGAAACTGAATGGTTTGGATATTGTTGGAGTGTAGTTGTTACATGGTTAATTTCTCTCAGAGCTATAACTGGCTCATCTAGTGCCTGGAGCAAAAAAAAAATGATTACTACAGCAGCTTACCATACAAAAAGCGGTGAGGTGCATCATTGTGCTTAGAGAATGGGCTAATTTTTAAATTTTGCATTTGTTTTATTACTTTATTTATTTATTTATTATATGGTAATTTATTATATGGTAATCTGGTAGGTTTGCTGGTCCAAAGACCCTTTTTAGCCATGACCCAAAAGGACAGAAACAAAAGCAAACAACATGAACATTCAGAAAGCAGACAATACATAAGAACAAAATGCAAAATCAAATGTTTTTAGAGGGCTTAGAACAAACATGCGTGCTGCAAATCCAGTTGCGTCAGAGTCTTATGTACAGAGAAATGTTGCTGAGATAGAGTTAACAGTGAACTCAAGTTGTTTACAATATTTACAGTATAACCTACCTATGAACCTATATTGCATGGGAAATGGGAAATTCACCCCAGGGATCACTTCTGTGGCTCTGCTCAACAGGGGCACAGGAAAATAATTTTCTTGGGTGGCGAAAGCCAGGGTACATTTTTTTGGCTAGGCTTATATAGGCCCTAGGGCCAATAGCCTAGTACCTACCTATGAAACTATGAACCTATATATGTATATATATAAAACCCATTTTCAATTTCAACATTTCAGGAAACAAGCAAAACAATATGTAAGATAACAAGCAAAAAAAATACTATCTTGTTTGCTCGTTTCCCACCTTTTCTAGCCAGTGCATATCACAAGCTTTGCTTGTCTCAGGACTTTATTTTCTGTGCTCAGAGCTATCCAGACCTTGCATTGGTAGAGGGAAGTCCTACTGCCTACCAGTGGGACTGGTGAGCATTGTGCTGCCTGTCTGGCGCTGGGGGAGTAGTTTCCAGCTCTGAAATTGTAATTTTATTGGCCTTTTGGGCTGATTTCTATCCCTTTCAACTTTCTGGCTTAAAAACGCGTGTGTTTGCATATTTTTCACATCGTGCAGCAGTGTGATGCTACAGTTAAAATATTCCAGGTGCCAGAAAGTCTGCTCTTCAAATTTGCCCTTAAAACTAGCTGGTTTCTCAGTAGTAGCACTAAAATCTGAACTCCTGTGACTAGCACTTGCTCTAGAACCTGCTAGAAAGCACTAGGAAGCCTGAAACAGATACAAACACTCAGCTCTCCTTGTCAATAAGGAGAAATTAATCATAGGCACTAAACAGCCTGTAATTGCAAAGTACCTTGCAAAGGTAAGGGAAAACAGCTCTTAAACTTTACATAAAAGCACCGAAACAGGCATGTCCAAGGGTCAGCTTCCGATGATTTCTCCTGTCCACCTGGTGAATCTGGGCATACTGGGGCAATGCGGCAACTGCCTCATGTACACAGACAATCCTCTCCTCATACCACCCAACACTACAACCTGCGAGAGATGCACTTACATAGCCAAACTGGAAGCAAAGCTCTCTCTGGCCAAGATTGTGCTAGACAGTCAAGAGGAGAAGGTTAACACCTGCATCACACCTCAAGCAACTCATAGCCCTTCAAAACCCACACCATCAACACCCACACATAGCAACACTAAACCCACATATGTGGAGGCCCTTAACATTAACCTGCCCAAGCAACAAGGACCTCTGAAGCAGAAATGCAAACAAACACCAGTCACAACCAAAATGACACATAGCTCACAACACCAGTGTGCCACCCAACAACAGCCCCTAAGGCAAGACAATGTACCCAACACTTTAGTCATAGGTGACTCTATAGTCAGGCACATTGATGTCCCACTCACCAGACTGAACAAGGAGAAAATTACAGCCAGCTGCCTGTTGGGTGCCAGGATCCACCACATAACGCATGCACTCAAGTCACTCCACAACAAGTACAAATACGACTCTGTCATTGTCCATGCTGGAGTGAATGACTTGAGACGTACCTCCCTGGACTACATGAAAAGAGATATGGAAGAGCTCTTGGATCATGTGACCCAGGCAGGTATGACCCTAGCCCTGAGTAGCATCCTGCCTTCGCCAAGAATGATACCACAGTATAAGGACAAAATGATTGACTTCAACAATTGGCTAAGCTTCCGGTGTCATTCAAAGGGGATCCAGTATTTGTCTGCCTGGGAAGACATGATCGACAAACCACAATGCTTTGCCAGAGATGGTCTGCAGCTGTCACCCCTGGGATTCAGGTTACTGGCTAAAGCTCTTGCCATCCCTATAGTGCCTTTTTTAGGTAAGGTTCAAAGGATAAAACCACCACTGTAACAGATAGAAGCAGGCAAAATCTTAAGGTAATGCTACTCACTTGGATAAACTCGGATGCATTATGCTGTGCAACTAGCTTAGAGATGTGGATATCCTTAATGAATATGGACACTCCTCCACCTTTAGTGTTCTGGTCCAGGTTAGATGGCCGAAAAGTGTGCTATGAGTTATAGCCTGTTAATGCAGGGGTGCTCTCTAGAGCTTTGAAGCAGGTCTCAGTCACTGCACAGATATCGATGTTCTCCATTTTAAGGAGTGCCTCGAGTGAGTGCATTTTGAGATTTAGACTTCTAGCATTGAGTAGCATTACCCTCAGTTTTTGCTTACCTTTTCCTGTTATGGTGGTAAAGTTGTCATTTGAACCTTGCCTAAAAAAGGCACTATAGTGGCAACAAGAGCCTTAGCCAGTATCCAGAATCCCAGGGGCAACAGGTGCAGGCCATCTCTGGCAAAGCATTGTGGTCTGTCGACCATGTCGTCCCAGGCAGACAGATACTAGATCCCCTTAAAATTACACCAGAAGCTTAGCCAATTGTTGAAGTCAATCATTTTGTCCTTGTACTGCGGTATCATTCTGGGTGATGGCAGGATGCTACTCAGGGCTAGGGTCATACCTGCCTGGGCTACAAGATCAGAGAGCTCTTCCATGTCTCTTTTCATGTAGTCCAGGGAGGTATGCCTCAGGTCGTTCACACCAACATGGACAATGACAGGGTCATATTTGTACTTGTTGTGGATTGACCTGAGTGCATGGGTTATGTGGGGGATCCTGGCACCCGACAGGCAGCTGACAGTAACCTTCTCCTTGTTTAGCTTGGTGAGTGGGACAGCAGTGTGCCTGACTATAAAGTCACCTATGACTAGTGTGTTGGGTATGTTGGTTTGCCTTATGGACTGTGGTTTATTAGCACACTGAATCTGTGGGCTATGTGTCAATTGGGTTGTGTTGAGGGGTGGATGTTGCTTGCGGTTCTGCTTTGGAGGTCTCTGTTGCTTGAGCAGATTATTATTGAGAACCTCTGTGAATGTTTTTGTGTTTCTATGTGTGGATTTTGGTGGTGTAGGTTTAGTGGGACTATGTGATGAGTGTGGTGTGGTGCAAGTGTTTACCTTCTCCTCTTGACTGTCAAGTTCAGTCTTGGATGGAGAGAGCTTTACCTCCAGTTTGGCTAGATAAGTGCATCTCTCACAAGTTGTGGTGTTGGGTGGTAGGAGGACAGGGTTGTCTGTGTACATGAGGCAATTGCTACATTGTCTCAAGATGCCCAGATTCATCAGATAGACAGGAGAGAACACTGGGAGCTGACCCTTGGACATGCCTGAATAAAAAACTGCTTTCCTCTAGACAAGTGAGGAAAGTGAGTATAAGAGCTGTTTTTCTCTAAGCAAGTGAGGAAAGTAAGTACAAAAACTGTTTTCCTCTAGTTAAAGAGGAAGGTTGAGTGCTGTAGTAATTTGTAGCTTATGTAGTGCTAACAACAAGTTCTAAACAAGTGCTGAGCACGAATAAGCAAATTCAAGTGCTAAAACTAAGACTCTGTACCTGGATCTTGTGGTAGATAGGCTACCTAGTGCTTACAACTCCCACTGATAAGCTAGAATGCTTCCCTCCAACATAGAAAGGCTTGGGGGCTGAGAAGCTTACAGTCCTGGATACAGCAAATCTGTATCTGGACTAGACTAATTACAGGAAAGGTGGGAACCAAGCGCAAACGCGGGCTTTTAAACCAGAAAGTTGAAAGAGATGGAAAAACTGTCATTCGGCCAACAAACTACAATTTCTGGGCCAGAAACCACTCTTGTGGCAGATAGGCTACCTAGTGCTTACCACTCCCACTGATAAGCTAAAAGGCTTCCCTCCAACACAGAAAGGCTTGGGGGGGCTCAAAAGCTTACAAACAGTCCTGGATACAGCAAATTTGTATCTGGACTAGATTAGTTACAGGAAAGGTGGGAAATAAGTGCAAACATGGGCTTTTAAACCAGAAAGGTGAAAGAGATGGAAAAACTGCCAAAGGGCCAATAAGCTACAATTTCTGGGCCAGAAATCACTCTTGTGGTAGATAGGCTACCTAGTGCTTACCACTCCCACTGATAAGCTAGAAGGCTTCCCTCCAACACAGAAAGGCTTTGGGGTCTCAGAAGCTTACAAACAGTCCTGGTTACAGCAAATCTGTATCTGGACTAAACTAGTTACAGGAAAGGCAGGAAACAAGCTTAGAAATTTTTTTTTTGGAAAGTGGAAAGGGAGAAAGGAGAAATAGAAGATAATTAAAAATTAAGGACCTAAGTGGCTTGCCCTTCACAAATGTTCTCTCTGTATTAGGTAGAATGAGCTAGTGACACTAGACTGGAATAGAGCTGGGATAGAGCTGAACAGATGGGACCGGTAGGAGTGTCTGAAGTCAAAATATGATCTCCCTGTACTCGGTTGAGTGAGCAAATGAGAAAGACCTAGGAAGAGTGTTCATACACAAATTTACAGGAGGGGCGGGCAATTCCAAAGCCACCAAGATTAATACCAGAACAATAACAGGGAGGGTGGATGGGAAACTAACTGCAGAGACAGAGAGAGACCACCGTGTTCTATGAAACAATACTTTCTCCGCCTAATTTTTAAAACTTGCTGTAGCATATGTAATTGTTGTTGGAGGAAGTGTTGTTGGAGGAAGTATTTTGCATCCAAAATATAAGTTGTATAAGTATTTAAATTCTACACACACACACGATCAGCAGTAAAAGCCAGTTTCTCAAGTGACTATATTTCAGATGTCTCACTGATCAAATAAATAAAAACAAAAATTGTAGAAGGCATTGCAACCTCTCCCATGCCTCCTAACTGTCTTCCATTTTGCCATAGTTTTGCTCATTGCTCTGTCCCCCATAGCATGGTTGATATACTGGTAAATCACTGAGGACTAATATAGACAACAGGCAAGAGGTGGCTGGAATTTATTGGAGAAAACGGGCAAAGGAACCAAGGTATTGGGAGCAAATAACTAGAGAGGGAAAGACGACAGAATGGGAAGACGCCAAGAATTTATTTGGACTGCAGGTTAGAGATTGCCTTCCCTATCAAGGATTGATATCAGAATATAGGCAAAGACAAAGAAATAGGGGATCCAAAATTAAAGACCAGCACTATTAGAGTTTTTAGTAGAATCTAGAATAGAAGCTGCCATTAAAAAATGAATCATTAGTACTGCATATAAAATATTGCATGAGAACTATAAGAATTAATCAGAGGAGGTTAGAAAGGACTGGGAAGAGAGACTGGATAAGTAATTCACAAAGAAACAATGGGAGGATATATGTATCTCTCCCAAATATGCAAAACAATCTAGATGATTTAGGATTTTTGCTTGAAAATGTTTACATAGATATTTTTACACCCCGGGTAGACTCCAGAGAATTTTTCCTCAGGTAGACACCAAATGTTGGAGGTGTGATGGGGAAGCAAGAGGTAACTGGGAACATGTTTTCTGGGAGTGAGGTGAGTTGGCAGACTTTTAGGATGCCCTGAGGTATGCACTGTCAGAGATTTTGGGTGGGCAGATTGGTGTGACGAGGAAGATGATTTTTCTGATCTATGATACAGAATTGGAATTGCCTAGACATGGTAAAGCCTTGCTGTGCCTAAATATGGTGGCTGCCAAAAAAGCAATTAGTAGAAAATGGAAATCAAAATCTAAACCAGCTATACTAGAAGTAGTGAATATAGTAACAGAGATGAAACAACTAGAATTGAGGTCTTTAGAAAAGGGTAGGAGCAAACTACATAGGAGAAAATGGGAAATGTGAGAACAATACATACAAGGGAGGAATGAGGTTTAAAAGAAGGCAGGACTTAAAGGAGCTGTGTAATGTTTGACTGAGATCTGTGCAATGTTTGACTGAAAATGATCGGGTAGATAATAAGTGATGTATAATGTTTGCACCTGGAAGTGTGTCAGTATAATTTGTGATGTAAAATGCTTGCAACTAGGATTGTGTCGGTGTGGTTTGTTTTCATTTATATAAATGTATGATTGCCTGTGTTATGGTTCCGTATTATATGATCGAAGATGCATTGTTTCGAATGCGTCTTGATTGAATTTGAAAGCACGAAATGGCAAAATACCGAAACAGCATACAAGTGAATTATATCCCTGGGAAAGAAATCACTTGGCCTCCTTCGTTATTTTGCCATTTGTGTCACTGTAGTGCAATCTCAGAGTTGATATATTTAAGTAGAGGAGTGTGGGGAGCACAGCCTCCCATGTCGGAGGGTGTGGGGGGGCAAAGCCCATCCTCAACCAAGCTGGATCAAAGTCATTACCTCCTAAACCTATACATAATGCTTTAAAGGTTTTTTTTCTTTTTTGGAACAGTGATTTTTTTCCCTGGGAAAAAAAAATCGCTGTTCTAATTGTTCGGGATTGTAAGCTTTCGCTTGCATGGGGGTCGATAAATCAGCATTCACTTTTTTTAAGCATTTGCTGATTTAATGTAGACCCTATGTCATAAGTGATAGTTTAATAAAGATGTTTTTTTGTTAAAAACGGTCAGGAATTGAATAATTTATGTAATGTTGCTTAGGTTATATGATATATAACAGTATATGTGAAATATAATGTTTGTAAACGTGAACTTGTTAATATAGTTTGATTACTTTTATATAAATGTAAATTTGCCTATGTCACAGTGATAATTCAATAAATGTGTTTAAAAAAAGTCAGAGATCAGAGTTTTATACTTATTTTTAGGCAATGCCTGTTGGACTAACTGTTGCAGTAGAAAGAAACTGGTATGCACTATCTCTGTATTTCTCTTACTAATGTTCTGCCTTTTTCACTCTTTCATATGCACAGATCACACACATGCACACGCGCACACACACACACACACACACACACACACACACACACACACACACACACACACACACACACACACACACAGTGCCTTTTATTCTTTCTTTACTTTGTTAATTTTTTTTATTTTATATTTGCTAAACAGCAATGTAAGAAAGGATGGATGTTTTATTTTTTCTATTCAAAGTTCACAGTACCTTTATATGCTGCCATGAGTAGCTAACTTGTTTTTGTCCTATTCCACTTTAATAAACACACAACACCGAATGACATTTGACAACCTTTATTACACTTCCATAAACATGATTGTTAATCAATTGTTATTAATTTCACCAACATGACACAGTTGATAACATCCATGGAGAAAATATAAAAATAACCATAAGGGCAGCGTAACTACTCACTCTTGAATAAGCAGTGTCCCCCACTTACTCACTTATCCTTGCACTAACAAGGCAGCATATCACTCACCTTCAATTTATTGAATTACACCACCAACCAAATAAGCAGCTCTGCTTGCTTATTAACTTATCTAACAGAGCACCCAATTGCCTTATTGAATTGCACATCCAACACCAGAAGGGGAACAGAAGAAGGCAAGCCTGCCCATCTTCTCCGCCCACCAGCCTGACCAGGCTGTCCCCCCTCTTTCTGACCAAACTTCCAGCAATCTAACCACCAGTAAGGCAGTATGTCAAACATCATTTGGTATACCCATCCTCAACCAAGCTGGATCAAAGTCATTACCTCCTAAACCTATACATAACTAACGAAAACAACTATCATAACTACTGCCATGATCTAATTAAATCATACCACCCGACCACAGGAAGCCTCGCAATGATACCAAAAGCCTTACCACTCACTGGACCCACTACTAACCCCACTGCCACTGAAGCCATTTCAAGGCAATTGCATACCACCATGCCATATTGCAACCCCATTTGCCATCCAATGAATTTTTTTTTTTTTGCTGACCAATGAATGTAATATCCCACTTAGATCTCTTTTTAAATTCCATTTAATAAAATGATGTCACCACCAACTACCCATTATAAAATTTAATAAAATGTTGTCATCACCAACTACCCATTATAAAAAATAAGACACAAGCCACCATTAGCAGTATGACCTCAAAAACACCACCATCATGGCCGGTAGCATTATGACCCCAAAAACATCACCAACAATAGACCAAACCAGGCAAAACTAACCAACATAATTTACTAACAAACTTTAGATTGCCCACAGCCACCAGGTCGCACCATATCCATGCCACACTATTACCATCCAGAATATAGTGCAACAACCCTACCCAATCTATCCTGAAACTGCAGTAACTCAAAGTTAAATCATCCCATTAAAATCCCCCCATCTAACTCAGCCACCAAGTCACACCATGTCCGTGCCATGCTATTACCATCCAGAATATAGTGAAACAACCCCGCTCAATCTATCCTGAAATTGCAGTAACTCAAAGCTAAATCCTGCCATCAAAGCCCCCCCCCATTTAACTTACAAGCCTAACTTACGCAATGCAACCCACTAACCTCCTACCCATTGATGTATGTAATAATATCTGACCCATTCCCAAGAAGACTCCCACTACTCATAAAACGGTGTAAAATTCATCCTTTTTCCCCATACCAGATCAAACCAAGACAAGACATTACCTTGTGCCTGCAGGGAAGAAAAATACAATAAATTAAGAACTCCATTTTCCAATGCACTGCTGGCAAACCAAGTCCTCCTTTCATACTGCTAACAAATCACAAGCCTCTTAGCTTCCCTTAAGGGCGCCTTTTGAACCTCTTGTAAAATCAAATCCAAAAACAAACAAAACAGATTCCAAACTGGCCAAAATCTTTTATTATAAAATGTAAGCGCTTTCAGGTTAAAAAAACCTTCATCAGACAAACTTCACATAACCATTACTGTCTTTAAATATTAAAACAATTTTAAAAACAACCAATTACTTTCTATACTTGACTCGCCTTTTCTTTAAGGCTGGTTTTAAAGGTACAGAACTATTTAACCCAGGTGGGTTGTCAGCAGCCAACTGTATAATCCATCTTAATTCTGCATACTCTGTGTCATTAACAATGCCCCCCCCCCCTTTTCATCTGTGCCACATGCAGAACCATAAAAACAAAAGTATGATCTGGAAAGCTAGAAACATGCTGATATAATACATTATGTTTGTCCTTCTATCTGATAGACGACAAGTGGTGTAGTATTCTTGTTTTTAACTTACAATTAGTTTTTCCAACATAAAAACTCGGACATGATTTGCAGCATGACAAGTAAACCACATTCTCTGTATGGCAATCTGCATAAAACTCAAATATATATTATTTATTTTTAACAGGATGTATAAAATAATTTAAACCATTCACATTTGAACATGCTTTGCAGTGCCTACAGGGAAAAGTCCCTGTTCTCATTTGTGCACAGGAAACACTGTTAGCCTTCTTATTATTTTTTAACCCAGGTTCTATGCATAGCATGTCTTTTATATTACTACTTCGCTTGAAGGTAAATCTAGGTTTCTCATCTAAAATATCCCTCAGGTGATTGTCACTTCTTAATATCTTCCAATTCTGCTTAATAATATCACATATCCCATACGCATTATTACTATAACGTAGCATTACCTTGGATTTTTTGTCATATTTATTAGATGACTTTAACTCGTCTCCCTGCTGTTCTTTATTATCAGAAAACCATGGTCTAGCCCTGGCTTCCCTGTTAGATATTATGCTGTCCTTAGTTTTTTCTAAGTTTTCCTTCAGGTACCTCTTTCCTTAAGATGTTCATTTAACACATCAATTTCTTTGTGAGACTCATTATTATATGTGCACAGCTGAGAAACTCTGTTTCCTTGCCCGTGCATAATATTATGAAAAGTATGCCTGGGATGCATACTACATGCATTCAAATAATGATTTCTCTAGCACTGTTTCCTATGCAAGGTGGTGTTTAGCTTACCAGTTACATTTTTATTTAATGTGACATCTAAAATGGCAATGGTCTCATTGCTGTGCTCTACCGAAAACCTAAGAAAATCTGTATTTTCTCCAGGTAATCAACAAAGTTCAAGAGTTCATCACTGCCCTGTGCCCACAACAAAAAATATCATCAACAAATCTGGCAAAAAAAATTACTGAAGGCTTCCATGGATATTCACATTTAAAAATATTTTTATCTTCCCAAAGGGCTAACACTAAATTAGCATAAGAGTTGGCACAGGGTGTGCCCATGGCAACACCCTGTACCTGCCTATAGTGTGTTCCATTACAAAGAAAGATGCTATTTTCTAACACCAATGCTAGTGCTTCCAGAATCAAAATATTGGTGTTCTCATCATATATGTTAACTGTAAACAATACCTCTTTCACTGCCTTTAACCCCAAATTAATTTGTGATGACCGTGAACAGACTGTTAACGTCCATGGTTACCATAAACACATTCTTCAAATCTGAAGTTTGGCAAGTATCATGCAATTTGGATAAGAATTGTGCAGTGTCTTTCAAAATCCTAGGAAAATAAACAAGCAGATTTTTCAACTTTGCTTCTACCCACATAGATAGATGTTCAGTAACCCATCCCCTCCCTGAAACTATGGGTCTCATCGGTGGGGGTAGGGTATTTTTATGCATTTTAGGTAGTGTTTAAAAACGGGAATTACTGGATGTTCAATGCTTAAAAATGCATACAAGTCATCATCTAACACTCCATTTATTCTTAAAGCCCTTAACGTCTTACCATTACATATATATTGCTTAACCATCAAAGGTGAAATATTTCTGTAAGTACTGATCTTTCTAGTTAGGGCATTCAAAGATTGTATGTATGCTGTAGTATCCATAACTCCACTGGCCCCACCCTTATCACCTGGTTTGATAACCAGTCTATCATCTTTCATTAAATCTAGCAATGCTTGCCTTTCCAAATAAGTTAAATTATTAAACCTACATGTCGCATTATCAAAATAAAGTCTTATTTCATCCTCACAAGTTTTTAAAAAAGTATGAGCTGTGGGGTGCATAACTGGTACAAAAGTACTCGGATGTTTCATAACATAAGTATAATGGCTACTTCCCCTAAACATGTTGTTCAGAATAACATTCCACCCAAACATGTGCAAATCCAGTATAACTTCACTTAATACTGATGCCCTACTGGGTACAAATGATAATCCTTTATTTAAAACATTAATTTGTTCTTTAGTAAATTGAACATTAGATATATTAAATACATTACAGTCAATAAAAATCAGTCAGTTCATGACTCTCCGCCATTTCACTTCCCTTTGTGCAGGGCGACCTCACCTGTTTTCCTGTTTTCTTCCTTACTGGTACTGGGAAAGTTGGAAAAGTCATAGAACTGCTCCTTGCTGCAAAAAAGAAGATGAAGAAGAAGGAAGTGAAGTTTTCGGTCTCACTCCCATGCTGGTATTGGGCTGTTTGATTCCCTGTATGATGTCATCAGCCCGAGCCATTCTAGAGGTGTTACTGTTAAGATCCATGGCAACTATGGAACCTTCTGTCATGGTTGTAGCCACAGAGGCATTGTTCACATTTTGTTAAACATTAACATTCTGAAAAACATTACTGGGCTCAGTTGACACATTGTTGGTATGTAAACTACTTGCTACTGCTGGATTAGATTCAGTTCCAACTTGTTCATGAGGTCATGTAAAAATACAGCCTGTCATGAAGTCCCGATAGTCCCTTTGCAGCTTTCTCATCTTTGTTTGCTGCAATTTATTTTTAAACAAGGCTAAATTGTTCAGTACATGGGTAATTTGACACAGAAGTTGGTCTGTGTTATAATGCATTTGTAGATTATTCTGTAAATCCTTTACCTCACTATGACATTCCTCTTCAACAGATGAAAAATATTCTGTGAGCAAATTCATATATCGAAAGCTAGTGTCTATGTTAATCTGCTGCCAGCGTGCCAGCAAGTCAGGACATGCATCTCCTTGTGCTAGCATACATAATACTCTCATACCCCTAAGCACTATTTTATATTCCAAACCTGCTTTCATATGAAACCTCTACCATTGCAGGTGTTTCAATTTTCTTGTAATGTTATCTAAATGTAGCACACACAGGTGTAGCTGAAGAGATATGGGTTCCTTTCTACCTAACTCTGGTGACACCCCTATAGGCCCGGCACACCAAGGTGGCACGAGGGACAGATTTTATTCTAGGTGATACATCTAGTTTAAAAAGGCAATAACACAACCACAAACAAATTATTTCAACAGTGCACCAGTTAGCAATAAAGCAAGGTGAAATATGCATGCAATAAAAACTTACATTCACACTCTTCCCCAGAACTCAACAGAAAAAAGTCTTGACATTCAAACATGCACAAAGAAAGCAATATCAATGAGCAGTAAAGCTTTATAATGCAGCAATACAAACACAGGAAAAATGCAATGTCATTAAGCAATAAAAGAGTCATAATACAACAATACAGATATGAGAAAATGCAATGTCATTGAGCAGCAAAATTCTTGAAGACAGCAGTACTAACACAAGCAAAATGCAATGTCATTGAACAATGAAGATTTATAATGCAACAATACAAATATGAGAAAATGCAATGTCATCGAGCAGTAAAGATTCTTTAAGGCAGCAGTGCAAACATGGCAAAATGCATTATCATTGAACAATAACGATTCATAGTGCCACAATACAAATATGAGAGAATGCAATGTCATTCAGCAGTACTAATACCCTCTACCCCCTTGATCAATTCTAAACAGACCAACTATGAAACACTCTGTTATACCTTGTTCATTGGCCAGTGACTACTTACAGTCTTGCTGCCGGCATGATGGGGCCCAAGTTGGAGCTCATATGGATCCAGTTATTTGTAATCCACAAAACATTAAAGGAGGAGGAACCACAATCTTATAAAAATATAAAATGACAGCCAGAGCCTCTCACCACTCCGCCGAGAATATCCTAGTGACCAGGCGCTGTGGTTCCTCTGATGAGAAAAGTAGAAAATCATCTACCAGAACTCTGGTCATCATCTGTGGTTTCTCGGTACTAGGCCCAAGGGAGCTCCTTTTCTTGATGAATCATAGCAGGCATGGAACTACTGGTTTCAGACATCTCTCCTGATTTTACAAAATACCATATCCACAATTTCAGCAAGAGACAGACACAATCTGCTATTTCACGTCCCTCTCCCACAACATGCTGCAAGGCCCTTTTCCCTTCAGCTCAGTGTTTCAGTCGTCCCTCTTTCAGCTTGTATTCCAGAATCCTCTTTCACTTTCGAAATTGTCTTTTTTATATTCCTGAAAAGGAGCTCCACCTTGTGGTGTAATGGAAAACTACAGTCTATTACTTCTACATGAAATACAGTGGGAGCTAAATAAACAAATAAATCCACAAAAGTAGAACCTGAAGGCGTACTATAAAGCTCCCAGACTGCTTGTATTAAATGTTCTTAATGCACCACGGAGCTGATAAATTTAAACGTCCCAAGTCATAAATATATCACACTCTTTTATTAATGAAAAACCAAAACAGCATGAACGTTAAACTCATATGTTTTCATTTTAAAAACTTCATCAGATGTGGGCTCAAATGAATTAACAAAATATTTAAACTAGTTCAAATTCCACAAGAACCAATCATTTCATTCTGTTTAACATATTTAAATAACATTCAAAAAATCCTTTTAAATAAAATACTTTTTCTTAAAGAATTTTAGACTTGTTAGGTAAAGTATTTCCTAGGAAAGGGCTACAAAAAAAAAAAAAAAAGAAAAGAAAAAAAAAGATAAGGTTCTGTTAAAGTGTTATTTTACATATGGTCAGAAGATGGTGCTAATGCTTCTTTGATGTCTTTATGGTCAGGGAATTATTATTTATTTAATGCTGTTATTTATATTAGGCAGGTTTTTTAAGAAAAAGTATTTTATTTAAAGGGATTTTTTGAATGCTACTTAAATATGTTAAACAGAATGAAACGATTGGTTCTTGTGGAATTTGAACTAGTTTAAATATCCTGTTAATTCATTTGAGCCCACATCTGATGAAGTTTTTAAAATGAAAATGTATGTGTTTAACGTTCATGCTGTTTTGTTTTTTTCATTAATAAAAGAGTGTGATATATTTATGACATGGAACGTTTAAATTTATCAGCTCCGTGGTGCATTAAGAACATTTAATACAAGCAGTCTAGGAGCTTTATAGTACACCTTCAGGTTCTACTTTTGTGGATTTATTTGTTCTTTTTTGTGGAACATTTGCAATTTTTTCATGGTTTATTAGCTACATAATCAAGTCAGAAGCTCGACGAAAGGATGGATTTGATGAAGAACTGCACACAAGAAAATGGCCTATCCACAGGTGAGCCATTAAATAAGACTTTCTTTGAACTTCTGAGAGAGTATTATGCATGCCAGCACAAGGAGATGCATGTCCTGACTTGTTAGTGTGCTGGCAGCAGATTTACATAGACACTAGCTTTCGTTATATGAATTTGTCATAGAATATTTTTCACCTGTTGAAGAGGAACTTCGTAGTAAGGTAAAGGATTTACAGAGTAATCTACAAATGCATTACAACATAGACCAACATCTGTGTAAAATTACCCATGTACTGAACAATATAGCCTTCTTTGAAAATAAATTGCAGCAAAGATGAGAAAGCTACAAAGGGATCATCAGGACTTCATGACAGGCTGTATTTTTACATGGCCTCATGAAAAAGTTAGAACTGAAGCTAATCCAGTAGTAGCAAGTAGTTTACATAATGTGTCTACTGAGCCCAGTGATGTTTTTCAGAATGTTAATATTCAACAAAATGTGAACAATGCCTCTGTGGCTATAACCACAACAACAGAAGGTTCCATGATTGCCATGGATCCTCACAGTAACACCTCTACTATGGCTCGAGCTGATGACATCATACAGGGAATCAAACAGCCCAACACCAGCATGGGAGCGAGGCCGAAAACCTTGCTTCTTTCTTCTTCATCTTCTTTTTTGCAGCAAGGAGCAGTTCTATGACCTTTTTCAACTTTCCCAGTACCAGTAAGGAAGAAAACAGAAAACAGGTGAGGTCGCTCTGCACAACGAGATGTGAAACGGTGGAGAGTCATGAACTGACTGATTTTAATGACTGTAATGAATTTAATATATCTAATGTTCAATTGACTAAAGAACAAATGAATGTTTTAGGTAAAGGATTATCATTTGTACCCAGTAGGGCATCAGTATTAAGTGAAGTTATACTGGATTTGCACATGTTTGGGCAGAATGTTATTCTGAACAACATGTTTAGGGGAAGTAGCCATTATACTTATGTTATGAAATATCAGAGTACTTTTGTACCAGTTATGCACCCCACAGTTCATACTTTTTTAAAAACTTGTGAGGATGAAATAAGACTTTATTTTAATAATGCGACATGTAGGTTTAATAATTTAACTTATTTGGAAAGGCAAGCATTGCTAGATTTAATGAATGATGATAGACTGGTTATCAAACCAGGTGATAAGGGTGGGGCCGTTGTAGTTATGGATACTACAGCATACATACAATCTTTGGATGCCCTAACTAGCGATATCAGTACTTATAGAAATATTTCATCTTTGATGGTTAAGCAATATATATTTAATGTTGGTAAGAAGTTAAGGGCTTTAAGAATAAATGGAGTGTTAGATGGTGATTTGTATGCATTTTTAAGCATCGAACATCTAGTAATTCCTGTTTTTAAAATACCCTACCTCCACCGATGAGACCCATAGTTTCAGGGAGGGGATGGGTTACTGAACATCTATCTATGTGGGTAGAAGGAAAGTTGAAAAATCTGCTTTCTCATTTTCCTAGGATTTTGAAAGACGCTGCACAATTCTTATCCAAATGATATGGTACTTGCCAAACCTAAGATTTGAAGAATGTGTTGATGGTAACCGTGGATGTTAATAGTCTGTTCATGGTCATCACAAATGAATTTGGGTTAAAGGCAGTGAAAGAGGTACTGCAGATAGTTAACATATATGATGAGAACAGCAATATTTTGGTTCTGGAAGCATTAGTATTGGTGTTAGAAAATAACATCTTTCTTTGTAATCACACTATAGGCAGGTACAGGATGTTGCCATGGGCACACCCTGTGCCAACTCTTATGCAAATTTAGTGTTAGCCTTCTGGGAAGATATAAATAGTTTTAAATGTGAATATCCATGGAAGACTTGAATATTTTTTTATGCCACATTTGTTGATGATATTTTTTTTGTTGTGGGCACAGGGCAGTGATGAACTCTTGAACTTTGTTGATTACCTGGAGAAAAATACAGATTTTCTAAGGTTTTCAGTAGAGCACAGCAATGAGACTATTGCCTTCTTAGATGTCACACTAAATAAAAATGTAACTGGTAAGTTAGACACTACCCTGCAGAGGAAACAATGCTGGAGAAATCATTATTTGAATGCATGTAGTATGCATCCCAGACATACTTTTCATAATATTATGCAAGGGCAAGGAAACAGAGTTTCTTGGCTGTGCACAGATAATAATGAGTCTCACAAATAAATTGATGTGTTAAATAAACATCTTAAGGAAACGGGTACCTGAAGGAAAACTTAGAAAAATCTAAGGACAGCATAATATCTAACAGGGAAGCCAGGGCTAGACCATGGTTTTCTGATAATAAAGAACAGCAGGGAGACGAGTTAAAGTCATCTAATAAATATGACAAAAAATCCAAGGTAATGCTACGTTATAGTAATAATGCGTATGGGATATGTGATATTATTAAGCAGAATTGGAAGATATTAAGAAGTGACAATCACCTAAGAGATATTTTAGATGAAAAACCTAGATTTACCTTCAAGCGAAGTAGTAATATAAAAGACATGCTATGCATAGAACCTGGTTAAAAAATAATAAGAAGGCTAACAGTGTTTCCTGTGCACAAATGAGAACAGGGACTTTTCCCTGTAGGCATTGCAAAGCATGTTCAAATGTGAATGGTTTAAATTATTTTATACATCCTGTTACAAATAAAAAAATATATATTTGAGTTTTATGCAGATTGCCATACAGAGAATGTGGTTTACTTGTCATGCTGCAAATCATGTCCAAGTTTTTATGTTGGAAAAACTAATTGTAAGTTAAAAACAAGAATACTGCACCACTTGTCATCTATCAGACAGAAGGACAAACATAATGCATTAAATCAGCATGCTAGTAGCTTTCCAGATCATACATTTGTTTTTATGGTTCTGCATGTTGTACAGATGAAAAAGGGGGGGGGGGCATTGTTAATGACACAGAGTATGCAGAATTAAGATGGATTATACAGTTAGCTGCTGACAACCCACCTCAATTAAATAGTTCTGTACCTTTAAAAGCAGCCTTAAAGAAAAGGCGGGTCAAGTATAGAAAGTAATTGGTTGTTTTTAAAATTGTTTTAATATTTAAAGACTGTAATGGTTATGTGAAGTTTGTCTGATGAAGGGTTTTTTAGCCTGAAAGCGCTTTCATACTGCTCCATCAACCAAAACCCTCCTCCGCTTCTTCTCTCGCCTGTCAAGTCCACATTCCTTCAGTCCCCCAAGTAATACCAACTCTGCATGTCCCCATCTGCTCTCGGTGATCTGTAAAAGAAAAGATTGTAAATATTCCACACACGCATAATCCAAATTCTTAATGACCATTATACACCAGCAAAAGGATATCTCATTATGCAATTGGATAAAATGCAGATACTATCAAATGCAAAACGCCCCTGCAAATTAAATGTCCTACCAAAGATCTCCATAAAACTACCTCCCAACTCCCTTAGTAGCCATACAACAGTTACCCCTGCTTAATAAACAAGGTCTTATTTACAGACAAAAATTATCACTCTTCTACCAACACAGGGGTAGCTGTTGCCCACTTAACATACTCCCATATGACTACATTGTTCATTACCATAGCAATCAGACATCTGATAAAAACTTGCTTCCCCCATCTGAGACCTTGGTGAGTAACGCCACAGTAACTGGAAGCCCATCAGCACCCCACCACCTGTACAGAGACAACAATAAAATGCATTAGCAAGTATACTACCTTCATCCATTTGTTACACATTATAGAAGTAGTGTACCTCACCTTGTTAATGAGAAGAACAGTCAATCCAATGAAAACTGTAATCCATTCCATACTCTAGCAGTACAGTACATCATGGACCCTGCAGTAGTATCCGTGGAAAAGAAGAAGCTTACCTAACATCCCATCCCATAATCTTAACACACCACCCCCAGATTTCAGAATATACCACTGCAATTATTCTAAACTAAAGTAACGTGAACAAATACTCTATCTGTGGGAAAGTGCCGCCCAATTGTATCACGCTTGCGTTGTGTCAAAATCCTTAAAGGATGTAGTTTAAGCCATGGGATGCAACTACCATTAAGCAACAATTTTAAACAGTAACTTCCTCAGAGCTAAGGTGGAAATAACTCATGGCTTGCAAGCAATGAAACCCTGGAAGATGCAGAATGTTCTACAGTGTTACTAATCTCACCATAAATCACCTCCATCCTATCCTGAAATCATTCCATGATTATCAAATTTGCTTGCTCTGCTCTCTTATGTGATAACAGACATTCCAAAGGTTGTAATGGCCCTACTGCCCCCTTGATGCATCAAAACCTTGCCTACACCCCCTTCCCATTCACCCTAACAGACAACAAGCACTCATCTTCCAAAACCCCCCATGGCTTAGTTACTCCTTTGTTGGAGCCTCAGACTTCATTCCCACGACAGCTAATACACATCCCTGGCAGTTCTTAAACTCAGAACCCTGTGCACTCCAATCACACCAGCTCCTGATACTCCACAGGAGCTGTCAATTGCATAGTAACACACAATGTGAGTCCAACACCTTTATAAATGTATAAAACAAGGTGTAAAATATGTCACAAAATTTTTATTTATTTATTTTTATATGCCTTAGACCCCACCAGAAGTGTACAGAAATTATATAGTTAAACTCTTTAGCCCTTAGATCCCATCCCCCCATTATATCTGGCTTCATTCACATAGATTACCTCATGAAGTATCTTCTCCTATTGAGTTTTCCCGATTAAGAGTCATTACAGTGGAACAATAGTCTGCAGAATGATAAGGCCAATTTAAAATGTCTAAGCCACCTACAGCATGTCTTGGAATGTGGGAGGAAACCAGAGCAGCCAGAAGAAACCCATGTGACCACAGGGAAGATATGCAGACGCCACACAGTAGCACCCTAGTCCAGAATTGGACCAGAAAATCTCTTGCTGTGAGGCGACAATGCTATCCACTGCATCACTGCAGCCATCTAGATTGCCTCAAGAACTATATAAAACTCAAAGTGTCTGACATTTACCACACCATCACTCAATAATTTAACCATGATGAGCCAATAACCATGAATTATGAGAAGCTGACCAAAATATGAGGCCAAGTCTAAGCCATTCTCCGAAAATCTGTGCCAGAAGGCGGTATGATAACACTTCTCCACCCCATGCTCATGGCACTTCCACCTGACAATTTCTAAAACTCCTCGGCTTCAAAACTTTAAGTCAAGCCTTGCAATTGTAGAATGGTTAGCTAGCCAAAAACTAACAAACTCAATTGCCCTATCGCTATTGCCTCTGATTACTCACCACAAAAAAAAAAGGTACTAACCAAAAACCGGCCACACTGTCTCACATACCTCCCAACCTCTTAAAGCAAAAATTTTGTCAAAAGCCATACCTAAAGTGGGACAAATTGGAGACAGCCCCTCACTATTGTCCCCACAAATCCAAAACACAGTGAATATAACAGATTCTGCAGTAACACAATTCCTCAAAGATCTGAATTCTTAAACTCAACTGTTGGACAACACTTCTACTGCAGTGTAATGATGTACCAGTAGCTTACCAGAAAACTATATAAAACAGACCTAAGTATAAGGCATAAATTCGACAGTATTCATAAAGATATGAAGTCTGAAACTTAAATGCACGTCCTTTCCATTTACTTCAGTCTCAGGGACTCACCAGCATAGCACAACACCAGATCTGTGAAGACCAGATTAACATAAGAAAACTTGGACATTAGTTAGTCAAGGTTTGGGAGTGTTTTTTTTTTTTTTTTTTTTTGCTGCAGCTGAATTAGCAAAGATTGCCAATGACCCCACATTGCTTCATTCTGGAAACAGTTTGAGAAAAGTAACACTTCTGAACAGAAGCTCTCCTTGCCTGCACTCCCCCCTCCCCCATACTGGCCAAACACACCACGGCACAAGCACGGTGAAGAAAATTACACACGGGCGCTACAAGACCCACAAAAACACAAATCTTCACTCCTGGCTCAGCAGAAGAACAAGAGAGCAAATCCCCCACCACTACTTCCTTAAAGCCACTCCCCAAGCAGACACCCACACACACGATCCCAGACGGAACCACACCTCACAACCTCTCACCACCACATGTGGTACGAATCTGGATGTACTGCAAAACTCTGTACAGGAGAGGGGGGAATATTCCTTTACTCTATTCCTCTATTGTGAGAGAAGCAAAACAAAAATAACCTGACAATTAGCACTGACACGCGCATGCGCAGTAGCAGCCATTACTTCACCTCACTCGGAACCTAGGAAAAGCCGCCAGCAAACCAAACCCCAACTGACCACATTGAGCCCCATCCCCACTCAACAGAAAACTTCCAGCACAACCAAATGAGTCAGTGACGCACCACAGAAGGAAAGAGAAAGCCAGAAAACACCGAGCCATTACTGCAACACATCTCCAAAGCCAGAATGATGCATGCCCCAACCCGAAAGCTATGCCACCTGCCATACACAATGCTCTTACAAGTTCTAGCAAACACACCCAAACCTGACAGCACTGCAGCCCGCACCAACAATGTGGCCAAAGTCGGCCATTGCACTCAACCGAACACCAAAAGAAGTGTGTCAAAAACTAAGGGCAAAACTAGCAGCAAAGTGCATCCACTCTTCTCCCTTCTTTTCCCTCTTTCATTATTCTCCCCTTTGCCACCAAACACTGACCGCCCGACCACTCGAGTCCTGGGCAGCCAGCCTGCATTCAACCCTGCAAAGTCAAAAGAAGGCAACAAGCCAGAGATGCACGCTCCACCCAGCACCTTAAGCAAACAGGAGACAACATGGAGCCAAAAGTTCCCCACACCAATACATGTCAAACACACACAGCACCGGCAGGTGAAGCGCATATGCACACAAAGGATAGAAAGCAATCCGCCATCCGAGCACCAGAAAACCAACCAGACAACTGCCATCCATGAAATGATGTGAACAACACATGGGGGGACTGCACACCACCACAACTCAAGGGAACAAATGCTAGCAAGAAGCCAACTGCCGATCCCGGCCCTCAATGAAAAAAACAACATGCCTGCACAACTGCAGCATGACACTGTCCCGAGCCAACTCAACCACACTGTACTGCGATCAACCCGCAAATCAAAGCCAACCAGGATCTTTCAAAGAAACTAACATGGCAGATCCTGGCCCTCTGTTCCCCGCCACACACCTGTCCCAAGGCCAGTGAAATGCCCATCCCCAACCTCCACCAAACCCAGCCACTCCTGAACCCAAAGTCCCACGACAAAAGGAAAATCAAAAACAGAAAGCTAAAGAAAACCAATGACATTACAAAAAAAAAAAAAACTTACTGTAATCTAGTTCAACCATACCTTTCACTATTAGCCCAATTCCTACCTGTGCCCTGAAGTACCTACAGGTCGTCATGGACGTAGCACTTGCTATAGCAAGTTCACACCAAAGTGTGACTCCTACCTCAGTTATACTTGACAAAACCTCTAAGCCCCTCCCTAGCCTTACCTCATTTCCTCCTAAACATCCCTCCATCCCATTTAACCCTATCCCCCCTTATTCACTTAATTCCTGCTACTGTAAGTATCTAGCCCCACTTGAAGATGTCCCAGGACAAAACGGTCTGTTCCAAACCTCATTTATCAGAACATTAACAACCTGCTGGGGAATGACTGCTCTCCATTCAGGATTAAGAGGTGCAATTTGCCAGTTCTCTAATGATGACTACAGGAAGTTGGAATTAGAAGACTGACCAGTGGATGAGTGAAGTGTCAGCAGTACCGCCGGCCTTACTACTGTGGTGATAAACAAAGAGCTATCTCATAGGATGGAACTCATAATTTAATGGTTAATCTTTTGAGAAGGGACAGAAAGGATGTTATCACAGATACAAGGAGGGGAAATGAGGTTTACTCTTCTTGGTAGCTGCACTCATTTTCAATGGAGTTTCATAGTCTAGAAGGATTTCAGAGTAGAACTGCTAGTCTTGTGGGTTGAAAAGAGTCTATTTGGGTGGTTTATGCATCTAGTAACTATGTCCCTTAGGCAGAATCTATGAAATGTATGGCCCATGAGACTGTGAAAGAGACCTTGTACATACTGCAGAGGCATGCCTGGGGATCTTGCAGGAAGAGCTGCAAATTGTTGCTAGAAACTTGGATACTGGACTGCCTGATCAACTTGCTGCCACCATGAAAATTTTTAGGGCAAGTGGTTTATTATTTATTTATTTATTTATTCATTTTATATTTATTGACCGGGATTGTCCGACTGAGCTGAAGAGCCCTTTTTCAGTGGAGGCCCGGGGAGAAAACCTCCAACATATTATACCATTTTAATTATAAATTAGCATTAAACAGCAATGTTACAGAATTATTACAAGGCATTAAGTAGCAGTACAATGTCATACAGTGTCAATAATCAGGAGTATAGCATAACTATTTCAAGATGTATAAAAATAAATATGTCATTAAGATGAGTATAGTTTTTGGGGTAAGTGGTTAAAAAAACCCAGTTTTATCATGATGTAGTTGCATGAAGGTAAGACAATTACAACAGAATGTTTCTCTGAGGCAACTTGCTTAATAGATTTTAGAAGACAGTAGAAAGAGTAGTCAAGGAAGATTAGAGAGAGTTAGTGAGAAGAGTGAGTTAAGGGCAGAAAATAGATTAAAGTAAGAGAAGTAGGGGATGTTTAAGGAGGGAGAGTGCAGTGGCAGGACCAGTGACTTTTGCAGTGCTCTTTGGTGGCTGTCTTAAATTGTTTAGGATGTGTAAGGCAAATGGTTTATAAAATGGATGAATGGATATTTTATTTTAATATAGCTTCTGATTAAAAACCTACAATAAAATTATTATACTTCTATGCATAGACTCCACTGCACCAAGACATTTGCAGATATGGTGTTTCTCAAATGGAATGCGCTGTTACAATCTGTTTTATCAACAGTTGCTATGGAATACATCTTTGTGAATGCAGAAGGGATCCTCCAGTGCATGTGTTCTACTTTCTTCTTGCTTAGACAATAAATGTTTTTTTTTACTGTCTGGGTAACAAGTTAAGATGCTTTGCTTTCCGTTAAAAGCAAGGCTATTAGAAATGCTTTAAAATAGCTGTGTGCACAAGTTTCCTTTTCAAGATTTCCTTACCAGTGACAGGCATATAAAATACATTATCATTTCTAGCTGCAGTAGTCTTCAGCCATTGAAGTTTCAAGGTTGTCTGCGTTTGTTCCTTAAGAACGATATAAGCTTGTCATTTAAATCAATAAGCATATGACTGGAAAGGGAAACAGCTGAACATGCAGCATTACCATTACATTATAAAAACTTTAAAAAAAAACAGAGCTGTGACCTTGCTGATCTGTTCATATTAAGCAACACAAATATACCACTGACATATAACAACAGAGAAAAGGCGAAGAGTTTGCATGTTAAAGGGAAACAAAGTAATTGCATGTCAAAATGGTCAGGCTGTCTGGGACAAAAAAAATCAATAGGATTGACAATACAAAAAGGGTCAGGCTATGGGGCTGAGGGTATGTATATGAGTGGCAAACCATGTGCTCTTTTCAGCTGAAAGGGTGGTAAATCTACTGAAGGTTCTGTTCAAGAAGTGAATGCAAACACAGAGGTAGAATTCAGACATATTTATGATGGAATAATACAAAGGGGAAAAAATGAAGCCAAACATGAGCTGACCATTAACTGCTTTGCTAGGCAGCACAAAACTAAAGGGAGAATGGCTTTAGAAACATCACTTGCATATCTGCATACATTTTTATTTCTTAATTTAACGGCTCAAAGTGAATGCCTGCAGGTTTTTCTTCTCTTGCGCACCTGCTGTTTTATACCATTCTTAAGAATCTGTGCTTTTTTTGTCCACATCTAATGGGGTGTTATTTATCCTGATTGTCTGCAAGCAATTTGCTCATGGTGTTAGCTATAAAAGCAGGTGTTATTTTCAGCACTGCCAAGTTTCAGTGAATACTTTCCCCTGCATCTAAGTACTCCAAAAGGCCGATGAACAAGGGGAAAACAACAGTGGTAACAACTGCCATTAGTATTATAAAATCACATTAAATAATGTCTTGATAGCAATTACCTAAATGTGGTACAATCTGCAACATGATGTATGCAGGAAGGATTATTTCTGCATTATAATATAACAAAGAAAAATCATACTGTAAAACCACAGTACTTCTTAGCATATTTACTGTGTATTTTTTATGTTTTGCTACAACAGCTTGCAAATATGAATATAACTGGATAGTATAAAGCAGACATACAACTATATACAGATGTTTTCCTGTATATATTAACAATTTTTATAGCTTTGTTTTCCTTGCTTTGTCTTAACTACTATGACAGTTGCTGCCAGAAACCTTCTTTCATCTTACAGCTACTCACCAGTATGATTTCAATTACTTCTTGCTTTTTATCCATTTATCGATCTACACCATAGAAATAATTCTTTCTGAAATTATGCTTGAAATAAAACCATACCTCTGAACCTCTTAGCACACAAAATCTGGAACAATACAAAAATAATGGGGGTACAAAGGCCCCAACATAGGGACAATTGTTAAATATTGCTCTCATAAACTTAGAAAGTTGCTAGAATAAAAGGATTTATGTAAACATACATTTTTCTGAATATGAAGTCTGAAACTAAAATGACTGTCATTATTTAATGACTTCAATCCTCAATGATTTGCTAGAAATCTACAAATTTTAGAAGGAACTGACCAAAAATACGAGGCAAAAATCTGGACATTCTATGAAAATGTGGGCAGTTGAGAGGTATGATTTTTTTCTTTCTACAGTTGTTTTTCCTTTTTCATTTAGGCCTAGATCTGATTATTCTTAGGAAGCTGCTATGACAAACCAATCATGCACACATTACATAGATAAATTGCAAAGAATTAATCACATACACGAACCCACATATTTATGAGTCTGTCCCCAGACGTTGTTTTTTATTCTTCTTTCTGCAACTCACAGAATTATATAGTGGGACATGAGTAATCCCTTCATCCACAACCCCTTGTCCCATTTTTGCACATAGGGTTGGGGTGTCACTTCAACAATGACTATCATCTAGAGCCAAGGTTCACACCACCGGGTGGCTGGCCCTGCCATAGTTGTTCTTCTATACTACATACTACATGGACACACACACCTATGGCCAACTTAGAGTGTTCAGTTCACCTTTGGCATGCCTTTGGAATGTGGGAGGAAAATGGAGCACCAATATAGACTTCACACAGAAAGCACCCAGCCGGGAATTGAACTGAAGAACCTCTTGCTGTGAGGTGACAATGCTATGACTCTACCTTTGTTACAATGGTAATGTTATGTCAGTGGTGGTGTGTGTATGCAGGAAAGAATGGTATGAACACTGCCCTGATTCCTGTCTACTTAAGCTTAACCAATGCAAGTGTTGTGAGTTTATTCTTTCACACAGCTGGACATGGACAATACATATTTTTTTCTTTTACAGTTTTCTGCTTACTTTCCTATTATTTCTTTGTTTTTTGAGAATCGTTCTCCAGATCTGAAAACAATATTTTCTTTCTGTTTTTCTTTGTGGTTTGTTGCCTGTAGCCTGTCCTATAAATATAAATTCTACCAGCAGATAAAGACCACCGATTGATTTACTTCATCTGCCATTTTTCTGCTTATTGGACAAACTACAAAACCTACTTATCAATCTGGTTACATCTCCATATGACTTTCCTTATGTCTGGGCTGGACATTCTTGATCTCACTCAGTTCCTGACCCTATCTTCTTCTTCTTTTGGCTTTTCCCGGTTAGGGGTCGCCACAGCAGATCACCTGTCCGCTCATGATTGGTAGTGGAGTTGTACAGTGTCGAGTTGCCAGCCTGGTGCCCAACCTTCCACAGAAGGCACACACACACACACACACACACACACACACACACACACACACACACACACACACACACACACACACACACACACACACACACACACACACACACACACCTAGGGCCAATTTAGAGTGTCCAGTCAACCTGCAGCATGTCTTTGAGATGTGGGAGGAAACCGGACCACCCGGAGGAAACCCACACGACCACAGGGAGGACATGCAGACTCCGCACAGAAGGCACCCCAGCCGAGGATCGAACTGGAGAACCTCTTGCTGTGAGGTGACAATGCTAACCACTGCACCACCGTGGCCGCCCTTCAGTTCCTGACCCTATAATCTTCTCAAAAAGGCTATCCTGATAATAAATGCTCTTTATCTGAAAATAATACATGCCTTCTTTTAGTTTTCTTGAATTGTTCACCTTTTATCTCCAAACTTTGCCATCTGTCCTTTGGATGAGACTTTGAACTAAGGTCCAATCTGCCTGAGTTGGTGATAACTCAAGTGGATGTAAAACATCTTACAACACTTAAAAAAAAGGTACAGGAAGTTCCATAGTGCTGTGGCCAAATTTCTCCTTGTCAATCTGAATACTACTTAAAAACACACTCAAAAGACTGGACTGGACTGTTGTATTCAATCTGAATACTACCCTGGATATCCCCACAAAAGAGGCCACTGACCTAGTCAGATTAACCCACTCAACAAAGTGTAAATAAATAAAATAAATAAAAATCTTGTTCTCATCTTTACCCACTTTTTAGCTTTGCAGTTGTTGCTATCCAAGTGCTGTGATTTTCCAGCTACTTCCCAAACCTACTGATCCCCTCCCATTACAGACTCTCCCATTTTCTCTCTTCCAGTAAGCTACGTGTGTTCCTTTCCTAAGTATGCCTCTTGACTTCTCAGAGGACAAAGGCTTTGGTCTTCTTCATCTTCTTCTTTCGGCTTTTCCCAGTTAGGGGTCACCACAGTGGATCACCTGTCCGCTCATGATTGGCAGTGGAGTTTTACAGTGTTGAGTTGCCAGCCCGGCGCCCAACCTTCCACAGAAGGCACACACATGCACATACTCACACCTAGGGCCAATTTAGAGTGTCCAATCCACCTACAGCATGTCTTTGGGATGTGGGAGGAAAACAGAGCACCCAGAGGAAACCCACGCAACCACAGGGAGGACATGCAGACTCCGCACAGAAGGCACCCCAGCTGAGGATCGAACCGGAAAACCTCTTGCTGTGAGGTGGCAACACTAACCGCTGCACTACCATGGCTGCCAGGACAAAGGCTTTGGTCTGTTCATAGAATAGTCCAGAGAACAGGCCTTTGTGTGCATCTTAGACAGACAAAGCTGGAAGTCATCATAGACAACCAGATAAGGCCTATACCGTAGAAGATATGATGTACAACACCATCAGATATGTACTGCTAATGCTTCTACATGGCTTGCCCAAGACATCTGTCACACCCTCTCCATCTTCTTCAGATTATTGTATTTGATCCTCAGCTTCCATTGAGGGTCATTCAGACACCAAATTGTCACGCTGTACCTCCCTCAGGATAGGAGAACTGGTCAGTTGCTTAGTTGTCCTATCAGTGTCAGGCAGACTCCTCTTTTAGCCTTAGCATGTTCCTAATTATGGGTCTCTGCTGCCTTGCCTCAATGTTAAGGGCTGTTTGCACATCTCTTTTTGGAAATATTGTGCTTAATTGGATTTGATTGATTCCCCCTAAGGTTCATAAATATTTCTATTTTACATTACCATTAGCCTCCTTTTTTAGGCCTGTTCTTTTTTAAAGGCCTTTTTTAAATATATTTTTGATGATCTTCTTCTTTTCCCGGTTAGGAATTGCCACAGTGGATCACCTGTCTGCTCATGATTGGCAGTGGAGTTTTACGGTATCGAGTTGCCAGCCCAGTGCCCAACCTTCCACAGAAGGCACACACACACATGCCTAGGGCCAATTTAGAGTGTCCAATCCACCTACAGCATGTCTTTAGGATGTGGGAGGAAACCGGAGCACCCGGAGGAAACCCACATGACCACAGTGAGGACATGCAGACTCTGCACAGAAGGCACCCCAGCCGAGAATCGAACAGGAGAACCTCTTGCTGTGAGGCGGCAATGCTAACTGCTGCACCACTGTGGCTGCCCTATATTTTTGATGATGATAATGCACATTTTTCATTGCCTCCCTCTGACCTGACTCATAGCTCTAGAATTGCAAAAATGAGGTCTACTATAAAATACTCTACCAATGGTCTGCAAACAGGGTTTATAAGTTCTTGTTTCTTTTTTTGCTCTTCTTATGCAATTGGGTATCCAGCTTACCTTCCTTATTGATTTCCAAACTTTTTTGCTTATTTCTGCACCATCTGACATGGCTGCACACAATTCTTTTCTACTTCTGTTTATATTACTAGTTTCCTTTCAGCTGTGCACCGCTTTCCATGGTTATTGCTTCCAAAATGCATTAGTTTGCATTTTTATACCACATTTAAGTAGCAATGTTGTTAGACAAGCATTTCAACCTTGCCAAGTTCCTTTTCATCCTTTCTGATCCTTTATTTGTATCACCACAAACACACATCTTTGTGTCACAGGGAAAGAAAAAAGGAATATTTTTCATTCTAGACATTTTGTGATATAGTTTGTATAGGTGCCAAGCAGGACTGGTCCTAATATTAACATCCCATATTTAATATTTTATTATATTTCATAATTATCATTGAATGGTTGAAGTTTAAATTTAACAGATTCAAAAAAGTAATATTTTACCTACACACATATATATATATATATATATATATATATATATATATATATATATATCTTCTTTTGGCTTTTCCTGGTTAGGGGTCGCCACAGCAGAACACCTGCCTGCTCATGATTGGCAGTGGAGTTTTACGGTGTTGAGTTGCCAGCCCAGTGCCCAACCTTCCACAGAAGACACACACTCACACCTAGCACCAAATGAGCGCATCCAATCCACCTACATCATGTCTTTGGGGTGTGGAAGGAAACCGGAGTACCTGGAAGAAACCCACACGACCACAGAGAGGACATGCAGACTCCGCAAACTCCACACAGAAGGCACCTCAGCCGAGGATCGAATCGAACCAGAGAACCTCTTGCTGTGAGGTGACAACACTAACTGCTGCACCACTGTGGACGCCTATATATATATATATATATATATATATATATATATATATATATATATATATATAATTTGTCCTAAGTACTATTTTTTTTGTGGCTTGACAAATTTGATGGTGGGTGTTGTAATACTGAGGATGTGGTTAATTCTTTTCATAGCACTGGTAGCTGGTAGTTTTAATTGGAGATTGCACTACAGTAGGGGAAGGGAAATCTACACTTCTTTCCACTGTAGTGCGAGCTTGGAGTTGGTATATATAATTTGCAGGGGGTGTTGGAGGGGTGCAGCCCCCCACATGCAGGGTGCAGGGAGGCTTGCCACCTGCATAAATACTAGAAAATGTGTGTTTTTGTTTGTGTTTTTTAGTTAGCTAGAGTTTAGATGCAGTTTCAGACAGTGACAATAAAATTGAATGCAACTGCACTTGGTTCAGGATAGCAATTGCAACTTTTTTGACAGAATGAATAGGAAGTTTAAACAATTGTGGTGTTTATCTTTAAATGTTGTTTTTTACATCCTGTTTGATAGTATTGCATTTTTTATTTAATATTGGGGGGCTATTGGGAGAAACACGTAAAATATTTCTACAAAAGTCTTGTGTGAGGTATTGGGTAAGGTATATTGTGTCTGTAAATGTATTCAGTGATTTTAGTGTAGGTGAAGTGTGTTTTCGGAAATTTGTACAGTCAAACTACTGGTGTTGGTGAAGTATCGTTTGATGAAGTGTGAATTTGATAAGAAGAAGTAGACCCATATATATATATATGTGTGTGTGTGTGTGTGTGTGTGTGTGTGTGTGTGTGTGTGTGTGCGCGTGTGTGCGCATGTGTGCGTGTGTGTCTGCGTGTGTGTGTGTGTGTGTGTGTGTGTGTGTGTGTGTGTATATATATATATATATATATATATATATATATATATATATATATATATATATATATATATATATATATGTACTTTACAAGCTCAAAGTTTCAAAACTTTAAAATGCAAATGGTTGAGACCATAAGATCAAAGTTTTGACACGTCGAAAACCAAAACATTTTTTTTGCATTTTTGCAGGGTGGCTGTGCCCCCCCGCTAAATAAATATACCAACTCCAAGATAGCACTACAGTAAGGAAAATGGTAAATTTCCTGTTCCATGCTGTACAGTGATCTCCATTCAAAATGTTCAAAGTTTCAACACTTCGATCTTATGGTCTTGACCATTTGCATTTCAAAGTTCTGAAACTTTGACCTTGTGAAGGGAATCCATCTCTCTCTCTCTCTCTCTGTATGTGCTGTATGTGTGTGTGTGTGTGTGTATATATATATATATATATATATATATATATATATATATATATATATATATATGTTAACAGGGGTAGAACACTGTTCAGAAATTATCAATTGCAGTATAAGTCAAGGTTGTATGATACAACAAGAGAATACAGAAAAACCAAACAATAATAGAGCAGAATAACAGTGGTTTCAATTATACATGCATAGGCAAGTACATTATAGAAATTATAGGTTTCATTTGTAAAATGTCTGTGCTCACTAAAGTAGAAAACTACATCTATACATGAGATTTCTTGCAGGTTGGTATGTTATCTGAGCAGAAGAGGGAGTGTCCGGCATTAATGTTTTAGTTATGTGATATGCCCTACACTATGGCACTTGCATTTGTTTTGTTCTAACAGAAATTATCTTAACTAGGGTCTGAACCTGGAGTAAGTGGAAATATCCTTCAGGCTTAATGGGAGAGATTGCCATAGTTTAGGTGCAAACACAGAGCAACTATGATGAGAGCAATGGAACCTAATTTTGTGAATTTTAAGTATTGGTTTCTCTGAGGTTGTAGGTGGGGACTATAATAAGTAAGGAGTCTTATGTCAAGTGGTGATGGGGTTTCCTGATGGAATAATTTGAAGAGCAGTTAGTCTAGAAGGTTTTATCTAGTCACTGTCAACATTTTTGCTTTGGAGAGAGTGAGGTAGTGGTCCTCTTAGTGTGGAGTGTTAATTATGAAGCAGCAAATTTTGTTGGAAGTGGTTTGCAATGTTGTGGCATTTCTTTTGTAGGCTTTGGCAAACAGAGGCAAGCCATGTTCCAATTATGTATATAGGATGGTTTTGCCTATGGTAGCTCTAGCAGGTAGAGTAAGAAAATGTGATCATTTTGGGCCCAGAAGGGAAAGTTGTTGACATCTGGTCTGATTTTTTGGTTATGTGCGCCTGAAGGATAACAGTCTGGTCTAGACATATGCCAAGATAGGTGTCAATTTCTATGCAGTGATTGTATTATTCTTTGATATGGAGAACACTGGGACATTTTGATAACTTTTTCCTAATTCCATAGATGATTTTTTTTTATGGTTAAGAAGCATATTTTTTTGAGGTGATTCAGCTCCAGAAGGGTCTACTTTGAGTTGATTTTAAATGTCTTGGTGTTCTGGGTTGGCTCTATATATGACCGTATCATCAGCATTTAGCAGGAGTTGCAGGTGCCAAGTCAAATGGATGTTTGTTTACAAATAATTGAGAAAAGGAGTGGGCAAGGATTGATTAATGCAGAACAGCAGATTGGGTGGAGGCTTCTGGAGACAGGGAGGAGAACATTTTACTCGAAAAGATCTGCTTGTGAGAAAGCTTTGGAACAACTGAATAGATTGTGGGCTAACACAATGTCAATCAAGTGGGACTGTAGAGCATTGTGATCCACCATGTCAAAGGCTTGGGTTAGGTCAATGAAGAGAGTCTCTATTAGGCTTCCTTCATCTATGTTGGTTAGGATGTCATTTGCCAGGGCTCAGAGTGCAGTCATAGTTCTCCTTCCTGTCAGAATCCATGTTGTTTATGGGTGAGTAGATGGTATTTTTGCTGGTAGGTAGCTAGCTATTTAAAGATAAATGCGTTTCTCAAGAATGTTCCCTAGTATAGGCAATATAAAGAATGATTGTTAGTGATCGGTAGAGATGGGTTTTGATTCCTTTGGCACTGATCTATCCACTGCTGATTTCCAGATTGATAGCATGGTGTTTAATGTGACAAAGGTTTAATATATAATCTGATGAATCTCTGCTAAGGACAAAAGTGCTTATATATATATATATATATATATATATATATATATATATATATATATGTGTGTGTGTGTGTGTGTGTGTGTGTGTGTGTGTGTGTGTATTTATTTTAAGTAGGCTCGGCCAGCAAACTTGATGCTCAGAAAGCACCAGTTTTCTCTGTAGTTTAAGATATATGTACATATATATATATATATATATATATATATATCTATATTAAAAATACAGTAGTATAGGAACCAAGGACAGAGATTGTCTGAGCTAGTTGTTGGGTCAGGAGGGCTTTGTTCTAACAGAGATGTCATCTGCTGAGCAGTAATCTTTGTAAAGTAGAAGGGTGACAGGAAATCTGCTGGGGAGGGGAGTATTTTTTTTTGTTTTTGGGGGTAGGTCAGAATGGAAGGCTGGTGAATTCATTGAGGAAGTCTGAAGGTGAGACGTTATCAGTCTGACACTGTATGTTGCCAAGTGTAGAAGTTTCCTTAGATGATATCCTACCTATTAAATTGTTAATTGCTTATCAGAATTGTTTGGAGAATGTAGAAGAGAAGTCTGATTGTTGTAAGACATTTGCATTTGTGTTTATAAATCACTTTCATGGATAAGTTGAACAAGGAGATGTAGCAATCTCTATTTGAGGTAATGGGATTCATTTTCAGCGGTTGCCAGAATTCATTGTGAAGTTGCATAAGATGCTTCAGGTCACAGGTAAACCAATCAACTTTGAATATCCTAGAGACTATGGGGAGATTGGTGTTTTGGATAGTACATTGAAGTTGTACTTGTAATGGTTAAAAAAAGAGTTTCTAAATACTTTGTGTAAAAAAAAACAAAAAGCTGACCACAAAACTTTGAGCAGAAAAACCTTTAAAGGTTTATATCAGTTCTGTAAATCTTTTGTCATACATGATAAGGAAAATATTTTATTTTGCTCAGACATTAGATATATTTGTTCAAAACAAGATACATTCTCCATTCCCATCAAGGTCAAAGTACCCACCAGATTACTGATTTTTTTTAAATTTTTTCCCACCATTTTGTTATAATCAGGCAAGTCCATCAAAATTGGGGCAATGTTCCAGGCTGGCCACAATTGTGCCAAGACCTGTCATCATAAGAAGGATTTAATTTAGCTATTGCAAGTGACTAAAGGGATGATCTATAAAATATGATGCACCATATTGCCCTGTTTCTTGGAGACTTAAGGAATCTGATTTCTTATATTTTAACTTCCAGTCTTTAGCAGTAAGCATTTTATTTAGGTCTTTATGCCATTCAGGAATATTATTTGGAATTTCTAACTTTGCATTTGTGATTGCTTGAGTAGGAAGTCTAGAAAAGAAGTTTTAGTTCTTAAGTATTAAATGCTCCAGTTTTTGATATATCTTAGGCATAATAAGCATATTTATTTTCTTTATTAGATTGTTTAGAATATGTACATTAAGAAATGAAGAACATCAATATGGATGTGCTATGCTGTTTGAAGCTGGATGCTTTCTCAGACTGCCCTGTTTGTTAAGTGTAAAACACCTAATAAAGGTACTAAAAGTGATTAGTTTGATGTGGTCTTAAGTGAAGAGTAGGATGAAGGAGTTTTTGAATGATTGGTAATAAAAAATATGGAATCTGTCGTAGTAGAATATTTTGAGGGGGAACTATCTCAGGGCTTACAGTTGAGTTGCCATTATATTCATAGTTTAATATCCCAAGAAGCTAAAACAAGTGGAAATATAGGACAATATAACAGGTACAGCTAAAAGTCTGGATTACATTAAGTCACAGCTCACTAGACTGGAGTATAAGGTACAAAAACATAACTTAATAGTATATAATTGTTAGAGAGTGAGGAAAATGTGATTTTTCAGAGCATGTAATAGTCATAATGACTGCTTTGCTAATGAATACTGGCGTGTTGGACCAATGAAACATTTGCTACTACCTGAAAGGGAGATCAGATATGGAAAACCTAGATCATTACTGATTGAGGTTATGACTTGTTACCAGAGACAAGTACTTTGGAGGTTGTGGCAAAAAGGCCGACAGCTGGCTGTTTGTGATAGAATTGTGTTTATGGAACAAGATTTTTAATAGTGTCCTTAAAGAACCATTTACATTGTGGTGATACGATGAGGTAGTGCAAGTGTAAAGAGCTAAAATTTAGGCTTTCATTCCCTGTTACATTAAAAGTACTTTGTAATGGGAATGTACTGATGTTTGATAATTCCGAGGACGTGACTGAGAAAATAAAGTAACTTCCAGTGATACTGATGCAGTTAAAATAAAGGAAAAAAAAGATGTGACTGAAGTAAGAGACACTGATGGAATGGGAGAAATAGAACATGATTTGGAGGAGACATCAAGCTTTACTGAGAAGGAAGTCCTGTGTGTAATAGCTGCTCTTGGTACAAGATGGTTGAATAAATTGGGGAATCCTCTATGAACAGAAAATGCAAGATAAAGGAAGACATGATGAATAGTATAATATCAAACAGGAATGCTCAATAACAAGAGACGGAGGGGGGGGGGCAAACAATTTGATTAATCTGTGCTGTTTAATGAGTAAACTGCAAAAGCGTATTTTCCCTTTTTGTGTGTTTTATTTTTCTGTGGTTGACTCTTTGCCCTTGTTTGAGTAAGGTAAGATGTTTCATATGATGAAGTTTAGCCATATGTAAACAAGATTTATGGTTGTTTAATGTTAGGGGAATAAAGAATGATGTACCACATACTTTCAGAAAAGAGGAAGTTGAATTGTTATGATCTCTGTATTTTGAAAGGAGGTTATAACAGCTTTTGAGGAAATCAGACCATCTGCATATAGATATATGGGAAAGTATGGCAGAGATTATACTTGTCAGATGAGAAAATTACATATTAGAGAAATAAACTATTCTAAAAAAATGATGAACCACTACAGAAACTTGTATTTCAACATTTAGCCACTTTGTAAATTTTGTATTTATCGTAGGCTGTATTAGCATGTGGTGGGATTAAACCAGGTACCTGAGGGAGTGGTATTATAGGCAGACCCTGAATACTGTGCATGATATGATAACTGTAAAAAGATCTAATTTGGGAATGTGAAACATATAGGAAAATATTTACCTAACAGTTATAGCTATGTTAGTAATAGCATTATGTGGCTTTAAAGTTGTGCACTACTTTTGTTTGTTATAGTTGAGGTTAATAGGTTCATACTAGGCCATTTATCGAATGGACCATCTGTAGCCATATCATAAATTCCACACATTTACCAAGACATGAATTAATACCAGACACTAGCTTAGTTTTGGCCCCTTTCCACAAAAGCCAGAGGGCCCAGACTATGGACGAGATGGATGGGATACACTTACAATTACGCACCCAGTAGTCCCGGTTAGGTTTAAAGGGATCCTGGAGTTACTTTTCTTTACCTATAAGGAGAGCCTATTCCATAAAGTAGTATTCTTTGAGAAAGGTCTCTACACTGTCAATAGGTCCTATTTATGTCTTGGTGGTAGTTAAGTTTTACTGAGCGGGTGTTTAGGGTGGTATTAGTTTTGTGGATGCGTGAGGTTACATAGGATCAGGTCTTTTGAAGCTCTGTAGGCAAAGCAGAGATGACCCCTTAATAGTCAGTAGGAAATGGAAAAGAGTAAGGGTACTCTAAAGTAGTCAGGGTAACTCAAGAAGGACATGCCCTTGATTTTTTTGTAGCGAAACACAGAGGTCACTCAAGCCGGGTCATATTCCTAGCTAAGTACATACCAAATTTGGCATTATATTTATAGGATCATAGGAGATTACTAGGCTATCGATCCAGAAGTCATTTTAAGCCAAGCCAATTCATCCCAATGTAAGACCATGAAAGTGCTAGTCAGTAGCCAAGATTGCAGTTAGTGATGACCGCCCATGTCCAGGAGGGTTGTGGGCACTATCCCCGGAAAGAATTTATGGTGCCCCATCCACTCATCCAGGTTCCTCTTTAACAGCATCATAGAAATGGTCTGTTTCACATGAATTGGTAGTTTGTTCCAAAGATGCAGCAGTCACTGAGAGATAAATCTGTAACTCCAGGATGTCCTATTTAAGTTGCAGGTCATATTTAGGTCCCTGGAATGGGTATCCCTAGTCCCATTTGATTTACTGATATGCAGCAAGTTCTTTAGGTATGGGTCTTGGATTGTAGTGACATCATTTGGGGATTCAGTGATTGCACCTAGTTTGCAGTTGTCTGCAAACTTGGTCAGCCACAACACCTTAGTTTTGACCGGAACTTCTGAGAAGTATATACCAAACAGTAGGGGGCCCAGCACTGACTCTGTGACACCCCATTGATGACAGGTCTGCTGGTTGATGTGGAGTCACCCACTTTGATAGTGTGTGTCCGGTTTGTGAGCCAGTTGACAACCTATCTTACAGGTTTAGAGGTTTACATTCAGTTTGCTAAGTTTATCAGTAATGCTTGAATGTGGGATTGTGTTGAAAGCCTTTGCCAGGTCGAGGTATGCTATGTGCACATATTTGCCATCATCAATGGCCCTGGTTACATTTTCAAAGAAGTCTATCAGATTTAACAGGAAGGATCTGCCCTTACCGAAGCAGAATTGGGTAGGATCCAGGGTTTAGAGGTCGCATCTGTCTTTATTTATAAGACCCATAATGATACATTCCATAGCCTTACAGATGAGGCTGATCAGGCTTATGGGTCTGTAATTCCCTGGGTCTGTTGCTAGGCCACCTTTGTAGAGGGGAGTAACTGTTGCTCGTCTCCATTCTGTAGGAACAAAGCCTGTGGTTAGACTAAGATTGAAAAGGGTACTTAATGGTGATGCTAGTTCATGTTTTAGCCTATTTAGAAGACAGCCTTGGATGTTGTCTGTTTCTACAGAGGCTGTGTTTTTTTGCCTTGGACAAGGCTTTGAGGACCTGCTCTTCAGATAAGTAGGGTTGGGGGAGTTTGGGGGAAGGTATGTGGTAAGTTAAATGGGGATAAGGGAGTAAAATTTTCACCAAACCTATCTGCTAGTAGGTTTGTTATCTCTGTGGGATCAGTATGCATAATACCATTGGTCACTAGTTCTGCACATGCTTAGTCCTACCTTTTAGGCTATGTACGTAACTATAAAAGACCTTCTGGTTATCCTTGGTTGTACTTGCTAAGTTTCTCTCAAAGGAGCCATAAGAGGATTTGACAAGTTGTCTTATTTGCCTGTTGAGGCTAAGGAGGGTGCTTTTCCATTGTTGGGGCCTTGCTTTTGTTTTCTTGGACAGCAACTTTTTGCATTTATTGTAAGGTTTGTTGATGCTGGATGTCCACCATGGTGGCTTGTTTTTACTTTGGCCTCTAGCTTTGATTCTTTCTGGTACAGCTGAGTGAGTTTATACACTTATGCAAGTGATTGTACAGGGCTTTAGTGTAAGCTTCAGCGTAGTTAGCACTTCCAGCTTGGGGTGGGGCTCGGAATGCATTTATATCTTCACCTAGCAGGGTATAGTTTGCCCTGGTGAAGTTTTTTAGTCTGATTTCACCTTTTGTGACTTCTGGTGTTTGTGCCAGCTTGACGATGACTGATTTGTGGTCAGATTTAACTAATGAGTGAGCGACAGGTGCGGCAATGCACCTGTTTGACATGTTAGTGAGGATCACATCTAGAATGTTTGTTCCTCTTGTTAGGGTATGAACAATTTTTTCCACGGCATTTGAATTAACAAAGTCAAGGAACTTTTGTGCTAGCAAGTTGGGGGCTTGTATAAGTTTCTCAGTTGATGGTGGGATAATTGAAATCCCCCAAAACCAGAGTGTTTGGTAAAATTTGGATTGTCTCCAGTTTGGTCAAGTAGGTTTCATGGGCATCATGACCAATGGAGGGGGATCTGTAACTGGCTATGACTTGAATGGGGGTCTTGCCCACTGTAACCTGGACGTGGAGTAACTCCTTGGAGTTGTCCAGTCTAACTAGACATGAGGTGAATTTATTGCTAATATAGATATAAACACCACCTCCTTTGGTTTTCACACATTCTTTTTGCGGTCTAAAGGTGTGGAAGGCATTGTAGCCTTGCAAGGATAGGTTACTCTCTGAGGTCTTGAACCAGGTTTCTCTGACTGCACAGACATCTACATCTTCTAGTGGTAGAAGTGCTTCCAGAGAGAGCAGTTTTTGGTTTAAGCGCCTAGCATTTAGCAGCTTGGCCCTTATTTTGTTTTGGTTAGCTAATTTCACATCGGTAATGTTGTTTTTGAGACCTTGCCTAAAAAAGGCACAATGGGGGAAGCAAGAGCCTTAAGCCGATAAAACCAACATAACAATTTCAACAAAATGCAAACTAAAGGTCATGCTGCTAAACACTAGGAGTCTAAATATGAAACTGCACTCATTGCAAGCATTCTTAACCCTGGAAGATGCTGACATTTGTGCAGTCACAGAAACCTGGTTCAAAGCTGCAGATAGCACCCCAGCCTTACCTGGTTACTCATGCTATCATACATTAAGGCTCCAAACTGTGGGCAGCAAAGCCAAAGGAGGTGGAGTTTCAATGTATATTAAAGACACACACCTCCTGGCTGGTCAAACAGTATGATGCACAGAAGACACTCCAGGTGCAGTTAACCATTGACAAGACCCCTATTGAAATCACAGCTAGCTACAGGCCCCCAAATTTGACTCAGGATGCCCATGCCACCTTTCTTGACCTCTTTGAATCTATCAAGATTCAACCCTTTACCCTGATTCTGGGCAACTTTAACTACCCAAGCATAAACTGGAAAAACTACTCATGCCAGAATGCAAATGCCCAGAGATTCCTAGATTTTATCACTGCAAATGCCTTGGAGCAGCTAGTCAACACCCCCACAAGAGGTGATAATATCTTGGACTTGGTATTTACCAACATGAGTAACTACTGCAACATCCCTACAGTATCATCCTCCCTGGTAAGATCCGACCATAAAGCAGTCACTTTCAAAGTCAGCATCGCCCCTGACCCCCTTTAACGAGGGTCAAACAAAAAAAACCTTCTCCAAAGCTGATTACAACCTCCTGAGGGATGGTATAAACAGCTTCACAGCCTCCTTCCCCTCTGTTTGAACTGGCACCAATGTCCAAATCTACGCCAAAGTACTATACGAGCACTTATATAAATGCATGGAATCAGGAATATCTGGTGGACGTCTGCAATAAATAAACTATATAACAAAAGGAAAAAAATTGCTGTCCAGGACCAAGAAGGAGTAGGTGTCCAATTGGAAGCAATCTCTCCTTAGCCTGAACAAGCAAAAAAGCACTAGTGGAATCCTCTAAAGCCAACGTTGAGTCCAAATTGACCACATCTACTACAGACAGTCATAAGGCCTTCTTCACATATGTCCGCAATCTCAAAGGAATCACCCAGATCTGTTCAGAAGTGGTGGTCAAGGACACCACACACACAAATGCTGTAGATATAGCCAACCTACTGGCTAACAGATTCAGTGAAAACTTCACCCCTCTGTCCCCCCATTAGTAAATCAAGACATCCCCAATACCTGCCCCCCCTCCCCTTATCTCTAGGGAAAAGGTCATCACTGCCCTCTCAAAGGCAAAAAATACAGCCTCCATGGGACCCAATAACATCCCAGGCTGCATCCTACATAAACTCAGGCATGAACTTTCAGCATCATTAGGCACCCTATTCAACCAAAGCCTAAGTACCGGCTTTGTCCCAGCCAAGTGAAGGACAGCCACTGTCATCCCTTTGCACAAAGGAGCATCCCCTGAGCCAGGAAACTATAGACCCATTAGCCTAACTAGCCTGATCTACAAGGCCATAGAATGGATTATCATGGACCTCATTAACAGGGACAATGGCAATATCCAAACACTTGACCCCACACAGTTTGGCTTTGTCAAGGGGAGGTCATGTCCGTTAATTCTGGTTGACTTCTTTGAGACAGTCACCAAAGCCATGAACAAAGGGAAGATGGTACACACCACCTACCTTGACCTGGCCAAGGCCTTCGACACTATTCCCCACTTGGGCATAGTAGACAAACTCTCTCAGATTGCCTATGCCCTTGTTTATGAGTTCCATAATAATGTGCTCCATTGCCTTACAACTAAGGCTGGTGAGTCTGATAGTATTATAGTCACCTGGGTCAGTTGTGGGTCCCCTTTATGAAGTGAGATGACTTAGGAATTCTCCATTCTTTTGGCATGAATCCAGTGGAGAGGCTAAGACTGAATAAATTGAATAAGGAATCAGCCAGGCAGTGGTTTGGTGCAGACAAGAAGACAACCTGGAGCACTGACAGGGCCAATGGAGCTAGTGATTTTAGCCCTGGAGAAAGAACTTAGGACTTGCTTGGAGGTGATTTTAGAGGGGTGGCATAGAGATGCTAATATGATGTGAGTAATTTGGAGGAGATAGGGGTTAAAGTTTAAGCTGAATTTTTTTTCCCAATAGCAATTTTATTTTCTTGTGCACCAAATACAGAATAGGTTAAATACATATGTAACAAAGAATACAATATTGGTTACACATATAGTAGTACAAATAGCTACCGAACACAGCAGCTCTAAATCAAACAACTATATGCAATATCTACATAAGTGCTACAATGTTAGAGTGATGAAAATTTGAGAGAACAAATCATTTAACTTTGATCTTACTTTGTGCAATGAAATGAGATATACTTAAGTGTGATATTACTTGAGAGAGATAGGCTTTATATAATCCTACCTGACACATAGTTAATACAGCTAAATGAACAAAGACAACACCTTTGCCATGTGTCCAAAATATGATCAAAGAGTAACTTCCAGTATTTCTGGTAGTAGACTCATTTCTTTGCATTCCTTATAATAAGTTTTTGAGAGGATATATATGTTGTTGCCATATTTCTGAAACCATTCCAAAAAGGTTTGGTACGATCTAACCAATTTTTGGTTATGTAAAGTTTGACTAGAGAACACAGAGTAATTAGGATGTGAAGCTTCAAATTGGAGAGCTTAAGTTCAGTAATATGAAGAATGGCTAGTTCCCAAGGGAGGGTTGATTTATGGTATCCCATCTTTTCTAGTCGTACTTTAAGAGAGCCCTACAAATTTTGAGAATATTTACAAAACCATAACACGTCTAAGAGGTCTGCTTGAGGAAACAGGCAGCAAGTGCATGATGGTGGGGTTTTAGGATTAAATTTGCTCAAGACCATGGGGGTATAATAGGCATCATTATTAATCATTAATTGTGTATAGAACAGCTTCTTAAATGGAGATAGGTTGATAGTGAGGTTTATTGCTTTAAGTTACTGTTCCTCTGTAAAAATGCTTCCCCTATCATTCCAGTATTTGGAGCATAGTACTGATTTTTCATGTATGATGGCATTGATAATTTTATAGGTGTTGGAGAGTGCTTTCTTTCTGCTATACAGACGTTCCATAATGTCTAGTAGTCTGTTTAAATCAAACTCATTAAAAAGTGTGTCTCTGGACAATGATGTAGTGATCTCTCTGATCTGTCATAAGATGATGGTGTATTTTTTATTTGCTTTCAAGACTTCACGGAGCTCTTGTAATGATTTCTCTTTCCCCCAGATTCAGTAAACTTCTGCTATTCCTGCATGGAAGGGACCACTCTTGTGCAGCACGGCAGAGCGCCATGCATATTCATGAAGGCGTGCTGCCGTGCTGTAATACGGACACGGTTCTGTGTACGAGTGCGGGGGGTGTGTGTGAGAGTAGTGCTCTCATGATACACAGGCCCCCTGCACACCAGAATTGCCATATGGCAATTTAAACAGAGTGAGATCACTCGTAACACCTCCCAACCCATCAGGGTAAGAAATTTGGACAAAGCCATAAGGGATAATTGTCCCTACAATCGCATAAATTTGATAGAATAACAGGTTTAGCATTAGGATGAATTTTTGGCAGGGTATGACATACATAACGCACACCTCCCAACCCATCAGAGTAAGAAAGCTGGACAACGCCATAAGGGACAATTGTCCCTACAAACCCAGAAAGTTAATAGAATAACAGGTTTAGCATTAGCATGAATTTTCGGCAGGGTATGAAGTACATAACGCACACCTCCCAACCCATCAGAGTAAGAAATCTGGACAAAGCCATAAGGGACAATTGTCCCTACAATCACATAAATTTGATAGAATAACAGGTTTAGCATTAGGATGAATTTTTGGCAGGGTATGACATACATAACGCACACCTCCCAACCCATCAGAGTAAGAAAGCTGGACAACGCCATAAGGGACAATTGTCCCTACAAACCCAGAAAGTTGATAGAATAACAGGTTTAGCATTAGCATGAATTTTCGGCAGGGTATGAAGTACATAACGCACACCTCCCAACCCATCAGAGTAAGAAATCTGGACAAAGCCATAAGGGACAATTGTCCCTACAAACCCAGAAAGTTGATAGAATAACAGGTTTAGCATTAGCTTGGATATTCTGAAGGGTATATATAAACAAGGAATGCCACCATCCAAAGGGTACGAAGTAAAAAACCCAACAATTTTTTTTCACATGTGCAATAAAGTTTAAGCGTAGCTGCACGGGTGTGCCCATTGCTTAGCTATTCTTAGCCCAGCTGAAATGGCACGATCAATTAAATAGCAATACACATCCAACATAAGTAAGTGCAATAGTGTAGCAGTTAGAGCGTACCCCTTGCATGTAGACATTCACGGTTTGAGCCTCACCAAACCCATTTCCATTTTGTATGTGTAAAGATTACAATTTTAATTTATTTGTATATTTATGTAGGAAGTAACTTATATTTATCAACCAGAGTAGTGTATTAGGCCCAGATGTGAGGTGTCAGTGTAATAAAGTAGTGAAACCCCCATATAAACACAAGTGCCCCATACAGTATAGTCACACAAGAATAAATGTAATTACAGCACATTGGGGGATGTCAGGGGAAGGTAAATAAATTTATATTATGTAATGAATGATGAATCAATCCCATACAGGTGGTAGTCCAATAAAATAAAACATAAACAATGCTAAGCATTGCACAGCTATGCTGACTGGGTGTAAGCATTGTGTACATATGAATGCTAAGCAATGAGTAGCCCTGCTAAGTTGATTTACCCATCGGTAAGCAGTGCTGAACCTTCCCCTTTAAGCACTGCCAACCTTAGCTAAGCAGGTTTGCCCATAGCTTAGCTCAGCATATTCAAAACCATCCAATTACGGCAAAGGGTGGGAAATTGTCTGTATTTAAACCCCACAGGTGGGAATACAGCTCATAAATGGTTGTAGCTCCCCACTGTAGGCAGTATAGTAGGTGTTGGAGATGGCATACATTTTCAGGCTCAGCACTGGAGCATACAGGAGTCCAAAGTCATGGTAAGACGTGAGATAAAAAAACATGACATGAGATTGCTTCAGGACCAGTACCAGGGCTCTCAATATAAAGCGAAAGCCTGGGAAAGTCTTGCCCATGATCTCACCAGTGCCACTGGTATCCCCCAGACTGATGAGCAGGTCCGGCACCACTATGCGACTTGAAATGGAGGAAGAGGGATCTCTTGGAACAGTGGGTCCAAGAAGCAAGACAGAGGGGTGATGTCCCAGCAGTGTGTAAGTATTCATAGCAATAACTGTATACCAAAGTCCAACCTGTGTATATGATGGATAGGTATGCCTAAATGTTCCTCTATTTTCATTATAGCTCCAGCTGAGCAGGCTGCGAACCAGGAAGCCCATGCCAGTAGGTTGCAAAGGCTGCGTTGCGAGGCTGGTGAGTAGCAATCCTGATGGTAGTAGTCATACCAAATAAATATAAAGGAGTAGAATGTCACCTGGCAGTATAAAAAATGCATATGGTTTGTAGTGAATAAACCAGGCAATATGACAGTAATAGTCCCATATAGGTCATATTTAAATAAAATTGTAACTGCCAGGCAATAATGTTCTAAACAGCAAATACAACTTAAAAAAACAAAAAAATAAACTGATAAAATACCACAAAGACCACCGATCCAAGAAGCAAGTGAATTTGATGAAACACTTAGTGCCTTGGCTTACACAGCCTTCCAAGTGTAAAAACACTACAAAATACTGTTTGCTTATATACAGCATATTGCACAAAACAATTAATCAATTAAGCATACAATTCAAATGACATACTTCCAATTACATTCTTTGTTGAGTCCCTAAGGCTCCAAAGTACCATACTTTAAAATCAGTAGGGTTTCTTTTTTAAGAGTTTGTTTTTTAAAGACACACATTCACCTATGCCAACTTGCAATTTTTCCAAGACACAACCCCTAAGAGAATCAGGGTTATAGTTGTGTGCTATCAAAAACTGACTCCCAAGGGGACTCTCTAATTTTTTATTTTTTATGTCCCTAATATGTTCCTGCAACTGGACCCTAAAACTCCTATAAGTTTCCCCTATGTAAAACTTCTTACATCCACATCTCAGCACGTACACTAACCCCTCCGTGTTACAACTGTATTCATGCCTAGCTGTAAACTTGATGCCATTAATATAGGGAAAAGAGCTTACTACATATTTACAGATGGAACAGCCATCACATGGAACAGTGCCTTTATTAATGCTTAAGCTTTGACTGACATTAACATCTGGTAAACAAAATTGGTTATGTACTAGAATGTCTGACACATTCCTAGCTCTTTTATATGCAATACTCACACAATCAGGTAGTATAGAGTTCAAAATTTTATCCCTTAGGAGCATAGGCCACAAGTTGCGTGCTTTTTTAACTATTTCCTCAGTTATAACATTACAAGTTGTCACTAAGAAAACTTTATTCTGCTCTCCATTGTTCACAGCTGTATTGGTAGATTTATTTCCACCAATACAAACATTATATTTTCCACTAGCAGGGACTTGATGAGAATCTCCCAGAGAGTTAACAGAATACCTAATGTCCATAATTTTTTGTTTAGCTTCCCTGACCAGCTGGACATCATAGCCTCTTCTAATATTTTTTTCTACTTCAGCTATCTCTAAATCAAAGCTCATATCAAGGCTACATAGCCTATGAATTTGTAAGAATTCATTGTAGGGCAGTACCTTGACCAAATGTTTGGGGTGACAGCTATTCCCATATAAAAATACATTTCTATGTTCAAATTTCCTATGGAGGCTAGTAATAAATCCATCTAGGCTTATATCTAAAAAGTTCACTTGTGGGCCAAGCTGTATACCATCAAAGCTTAAGCCCATAGTATTAGCTTGTAAGTCATTAACAAACCCAAGGGCCTCTGTGTGGCTTCCTTGACATAAAAAAAATAAGATCATCAATAAATCTAAAATATAAAATAACTTTTGATCTAAAAAATCATGTCTATAAATAAAGTCATTTTCAAGTTTAGCCATGACTAAATTGGCATACATGGGGGCGAAAGTCACCCCCATGACAGTGCCCAGCATCTGCTGGAAAATGTCTCCATTGAACATAAAAAATATTTTTTAAACAGAACATAACTAAATCTATCAGAAAATGAGACAAAGGGGAGTCCCCCAGAAAATGGAACAAGGACTGAATCCCTATTTCATGCTTAATATTAGTATATAGACGTTTGACATCCAACCAGAGCCAAAACATGTCCATATTCCAAACTTTACCCTTTATTTTGTTCAAAAAATCCTGGCTGTCCCTGATATAGGAGGCTGTACTCATAACATATTTCTTAAGAGGTTCATGTAATAACACACTTATATTCTTCAAAAAATACCTCTGTGCAGACACTATAGGTCGGCCAATAAGGTTAGTTAAACCTTTGTGTGTTTTAGGTAAGCAGTAAAAAACTGCCATAGAGCAGTTTTCCACTCCAAACTTCTTTTCCACATCCTTAGAGATGAAATACCCCAGCCTTAAACCTTTGTCTAACAAAAGTTGGTACTGCTTAATAGCTTCAAAGTAATCAGAAACATCACATTTTCTATAAATTTCCACATTATTCAAATGTTTATAACACATCTCTAAGTATTGTGTGAAGTGCATGATTACTATCTGGTTGCCCTTATCAGATGGTTTAACCACCCATCTTCTATCATTGCCAAATTCCAATAGGGCTGCCATTGCTGCTTAGTTAAGTTAAAACTTATGTTAGACTTATTCTCTATACAGGACCAGTATATTTTTTCAACCTCAAAATTAAGAGTCTTGGTCTTGGTGGCTTTTTATAATGAAGTTGTAAATCCTGGACTGGTTGTATTTACTCTGGTGTTGTATGGCATGAAATGTTGCATTCACCAAGATCTGATATCTGAATAGTAATGTTGTATTAACCACTGTTTCCCACACTGTGCTACATAAAAAATATGTCTAGGAATGTCTGTATAAGAAGGTTGTAATTACAAGGTCAGAATGTACAACCAAGAGAGGCTTACACAGAAAGCACTGAAGGAAGACACAGCAGTTTCACAATAGCTCACTCTGATGAAACACAAATTGTTGTATTTTTAGCAGACACAGCCATGATTCGAATCCTGGGAGTGGTAGTACACTGAATGCATAATTTCAACTAGGATTTTGTGAATATGTGTAGAAACAGTCAAGTAGTGTTCATAAATTCATAGGTTGGTACTAGGCTATCGGCCCTAGGGCCTTTACAAGCCTAACCATAACAATTCCCTGGATATTTCTCCTCCTTCCCACAATATTTACTTCCCTGGACCCCTGTCTAGCAGGGTGACTGACGTGATCCCTGGGGTGAATTTCCTATCTCCCATCCAGTCATCAAGGTTCCTTTTGAAGAGGGCCAAGGAAGCACTCTGCTTGACATGTATGGGCAGTCTATTTCAGAGTATGGGGAGTCTCTGGGTCAGGAAACTATCCTTCCAGCATGTTTTGTTCATTGTTTCATAGTTTCATAGTATAGTACTAGGCTATCTGCCCTGGGGCATTTGTAAGCCTAGCCATAGTGATGTGGCTTTTACCACCCCATGAAATGGTAAAAAAATGTACAGAATAAATCTAGAATACTGTGCCTCTGTCTAGTAGTGACACAATGAAGGTTCCCTTATATAATAGAATTAGTTTACTGTGCCCCTGTCTAGCAGTGACACCGATGTGACCCCTGGGGTAAACTTACAATCTCCCATCCACTCATCAAGATTTCTCTTGAAGAGAGTCAGTGAGGGGCTCTGCCTAATACGAACTGGGATCCTGTTCCAAAGCATGGGAAGCCTCTGGGTTATGAATCCATCCCTCCAGCATGTCCTATTCATATTTGTGCTGAGGTTTAAGTCTTTAGCTCTCGTGGTCCTGATGGATTTGGATTTTTTGAGGTGGAGCACGTCCATCAGATTCTGATTGGACATGGCCTTGTACGTCAGGCAGAGATCACCTCTGAGCAGGCGGTATGCTACTGACTAGAGCTGAACTTTCTTTAGTCTGGCAGAATAAGACATATGTTGGAGACCCTTGATCCTTTTGGTGAGGTACTTTTGTGGTCTCTCCAGCTGTTGCAAATGCCGGGTGAGGTACATACCAAATGGGACATTGTACTCAATCATGGGTCGGATGAGGGAGGAATATAGGGGTACAATGACATCCTTGGATCTGGATGTGAATCCCTTCATGATGAGGTGTGCAAGGTAGAATGTTTTCTAACCACTTTGGCAACGTGGGTGTCAAATGAGAGGTCGCTGTCTACTTGGGTCCCTAGGTCTCTGATTACTTTTTCTGTACTCAGTGGGTTGCTGTCTATGTGATAATTTGTGGGTACTTTGTTTTTTCCAAAAGGGATGACTATACATTTTTTGGCATTTAGTTTAAGGCCGTGACTACGGCACCAGTTGTCCGTTTCAACGAGGCCTTTTTGTAGGATGTGTGTGTCTGCTGGTGTATCGACTATGGCGCCTAGTTTGCAGTCATCTGCGAACTTTGTCAGCCACAGCTCTCCCATGTTTGCTTTAACATCTGAGAAATAAATGCCGAATTGTGATGACAAGGTTTAGATCCCCGGACCGTGTGGCTCTGAGGGATTGGGATTTCTTTAAGTGGAGCATGTCCAGAAGCTCAGTGTTTGACATGGCCTTGTATGTTAAGCAGAGATCACCTCTGAGTAGACAATATGCCACAGAGTATAGTTGGAGATTTTTTAGATGGTCAACATAGGGCATCTGCTTTAGGCCTGTGATTCTTTTAGTGAGGTATTTCTGTGGCCTTTCCAGCTGTTGCAGATGTCTTGTGAGGTGCATACCAAATGGGGCATTGTACTCTATAATGGGTCTAATGAGGGATGAGTACAGTGGGGCAATGACCTCCTTTTTTCTGGATGAAAAGCCCTTAGTGATGAGGTATGCCACATAAAAGGATTTCCTGACTGTTGTGGCTATGTGGTTACCAAAGTTGAGACCACTGTCCACCTGTGCCCCTAAGTCTCTCATCACACTTTCGGTGTTTAGTGTACTGCCACCTATGTGGTAATTCATGGGTGCATGGTTTTTCCCAAAGGGGATAACTATACATTTCTTCGCATTAAGCTTGAGCCCATGGCTCTGGCACCAAGCATCTGTTTCTGTAAAGTCCTTTTGTACAATATCCACATCATTTTGGGATTCAGTAATGGCTCCTAGTTTGCAGTCATATGTGAAGTTTGTTAGCCAGAGTCTCTTAGTGTTGGCCTGTACTTCAGAGAAGTAGATGCCAAACAAGAGCGATCCCAGGACTGAACCCTGAGGTACTCCACTCTTCACTTGTCTGGAGATGGAATTTGGAGTC